>NC_143028.1:1520000-1647500 GCF_057628025.1 Oncorhynchus mykiss
TGTCAACTCTTTCAGCAAGGTGTGTGTGTGCGCGCGTGTGTGTGATGGCGTGTTTGTGTGTGTGTGTGTGCATGCGTATGTGTGTGTCTGTGTGTTTGCTTGCGTGTGTGTGTGTGCTTGCGTGTGTGCTTGTGTGTGTGTGTCCGTGCACATGTGTGTGCGTATGTCTGTGTTCCCTTTAGCTCGTATATGATCTCAGGTTTACAGTATAACGTCTCACCATGAGGAAAGACCTTTAAGACCTGACTACTTTACTCTCACCCCCCCATCAACACCAAACACCAGCTAGAGTAGTAGTCTAGATGTCCTTCCTCTCTCCTCTTTCCCCCCTCCCTGGCTCCCTCTCTCCCTCGCTGTGTTTGTGTGGACCAGATGCCAGTGTTGAGTAAGCTGCCTCTGGAGGCTCCCAGTAGCATATTGGTTTATAATTAATGAAATTAGAGGCATTATCTGTTTTGAAGATTCAAGCCCTGCATGCAAGGCTGTCTGTTGAAGACAGAGGAGGAATGGAGACAGGCTGAACTTCAGACTGAACTGAAAGAGAGCAGTGGTGCAGATAAGAAAAGAGCTGGGAGCTAGGACTGTTAATGGCCTTCAGTATAGTTAGTATGGGTCCAAATGGAACTAGTTACTGGACTGTTAATGGCCTTCAGTATAGTTAGTATGGGTCCAAATGGAACTGGTTACGGGACTGTTAATGGCCTTCAGTATAGTTAGTATGGGTCCAAACGGAACTGGTTACGGGACTGTTAATGGCCTTCAGTATAGTTAGTATGGGTCCAAATGGAACTGGTTACTGGACTGTTAATGGCCTTCAGTATAGTTAGTATGGGTCCAAATGGAACTGGTTACTGGACAGTTGTCTTCAGTAGGAAGGTGGTCTCTACTATATTTATAGTTGGTTACTGGACAGTTGTCTTCAGTGGGAAGGTAGTCTATATTTATAGTTGGTTACTGGACAGTTGTCTTCAGTGGGAAGGTGGTCTATATTTATAGTTGGTTACTGGACAGTTGTCTTCAGTGGGAAGGTGGTCTCTACTATATTTATAGTTGGTTACTGGACAGTTGTCTTCAGTGGGAAGGTGGTCTCTACTATATTTAAAGTTGGTTACTGGACAGTTGTCTTCAGTAGGAAGGTGGTCTCTACTATAATTATAGTTGGTTACTGGACAGTTGTCTTCAGTAGGAAGGTGGTCTATATTTATAGTTGGTTACTGGACAGTTGTCTTCAGTAGGAAGGTGGTCTCTACTATATTTATAGTTGGTTACTGGACAGTTGTCTTCAGTGGGAAGGTGGTCTCTACTATATTTAAAGTTGGTTACTGGGCAGTTGTCTTCAGTAGGAAGGTGGTCTCTACTATATTTATAGTTGGTTACTGGACAGTTGTCTTCAGTAGGAAGGTGGTCTCTACTATATTTATAGTTGGTTACTGGACAGTTGTCTTCAGTGGGAAGGTGGTCTCTACTATATTTATAGTTGGTTACTGGACAGTTGTCTTCAGTAGGAAGGTGGTCTCTACTGTATTTATAGTTGGTTACTGGACAGTTGTCTTCAGTGGGAAGGTGGTCTATATTTATAGTTGGTTACTGGACAGTTGTCTTCAGTGGGAAGGTGGTCTCTACTATATTTATAGTTGGTTACTGGACAGTTGTCTTCAGTGGGAAGGTGGTCTCTACTATATTTATAGTTGGTTACTGGACAGTTGTCTTCAGTGGGAAGGTGGTCTCTACTATATTTATAGTTGGTTACTGGACAGTTGTCTTCAGTGGGAAGGTGGTCTCTACTATATTTATAGTTGGTTACTGGACAGTTGTCTTCAGTAGGAAGGTGGTCTCTACTATATTTATAGTTGGTTACTGGACAGTTGTCTTCAGTGGGAAGGTGGTCTCTACTATATTTATAGTTGGTTACTGGACAGTTGTCTTCAGTGGGAAGGTGGTCTCTACTATATTTATAGTTGGTTACTGGACAGTTGTCTTCAGTAGGAAGGTGGTCTCTACTATATTTATAGTTGGTTACTGGACAGTTGTCTTCAGTGGGAAGGTGGTCTCTACTATATTTATAGTTGGTTACTGGACAGTTGTCTTCAGTGGGAAGGTGGTCTCTACTATATTTATAGTTGGTTACTGGACAGTTGTCTTCAGTGGGAAGGTGGTCTCTACTATATTTATAGTTGGTTACTGGACAGTTGTCTTCAGTGGGAAGGTGGTCTCTACTATATTTATAGTTGGTTACTGGACAGTTGTCTTCAGTAGGAAGGTGGTCTCTACTATATTTATAGTTGGTTACTGGACAGTTGTCTTCAGTGGGAAGGTGGTCTCTACTATATTTATAGTTGGTTACTGGACAGTTGTCTTCAGTGGGAAGGTGGTCTCTACTATATTTATAGTTGGTTACTGGACAGTTGTCTTCAGTGGGAAGGTGGTCTCTACTATATTTATAGTTGGTTACTGGACAGTTGTCTTCAGTGGGAAGGTGGTCTCTACTATATTTATAGTTGGTTACTGGACAGTTGTCTTCAGTGGGAAGGTGGTCTCTACTATATTTATAGTTGGTTACTGGACAGTTGTCTTCAGTGGGAAGGTGGTCTCTACTATATTTATAGTTGGTTACTGGACAGTTGTCTTCAGTGGGAAGGTGGTCTATATTTATAGTTGGTTACTGGACAGTTGTCTTCAGTGGGAAGGTGGTCTATATTTATAGTTGGTTACTGGACAGTTGTCTTCAGTAGGAAGGTGGTCTATACTATATTTATAGTTGGTTACTGGACAGTTGTCTTCAGTAGGAAGGTGGTCTCTACTATATTTATAGTTGGTTACTGGACAGTTGTCTTCAGTGGGAAGGTGGTCTCTACTATATTTATAGTTGGTTACTGGACAGTTGTCTTCAGTGGGAAGGTGGTCTATATTTATAGTTGGTTACTGGACAGTTGTCTTCAGTGGGAAGGTGGTCTCTACTATATTTATAGTTGGTTACTGGACAGTTGTCTTCAGTGGGAAGGTGGTCTATATTTATAGTTGGTTACTGGACAGTTGTCTTCAGTGGGAAGGTGGTCTCTACTATATTTATAGTTGGTTACTGGACAGTTGTCTTCAGTAGGAAGGTGGTCTCTACTATATTTATAGTTGGTTACTGGACAGTTGTCTTCAGTAGGAAGGTGGTCTCTACTATATTTATAGTTGGTTACTGGACAGTTGTCTTCAGTAGGAAGGTGGTCTCTACTATATTTATAGTTGGTTACTGGACAGTTGTCTTCAGTGGGAAGGTGGTCTCTACTATATTTATAGTTGGTTACTGGACAGTTGTCTTCAGTGGGAAGGTGGTCTCTACTATATTTATAGTTGGTTACTGGACAGTTGTCTTCAGTAGGAAGGTGGTCTCTACTATATTTATAGTTGGTTACTGGACAGTTGTCTTCAGTGGGAAGGTGGTCTATATTTATAGTTGGTTACTGGACAGTTGTCTTCAGTAGGAAGGTGGTCTCTACTATATTTATAGTTGGTTACTGGACAGTTGTCTTCAGTGGGAAGGTGGTCTCTACTATATTTATAGTTGGTTACTGGACAGTTGTCTTCAGTAGGAAGGTGGTCTCTACTATATTTATAGTTGGTTACTGGACAGTTGTCTTCAGTAGGAAGGTGGTCTCTACTATATTTATAGTTGGTTACTGGACAGTTGTCTTCAGTAGGAAGGTGGTCTCTACTATATTTATAGTTGGTTACTGGACAGTTGTCTTCAGTGGGAAGGTGGTCTATATTTATAGTTGGTTACTGGACAGTTGTCTTCAGTAGGAAGGTGGTCTCTACTATATTTATAGTTGGTTACTGGACAGTTGTCTTCAGTGGGAAGGTGGTCTCTACTATATTTATAGTTGGTTACTGGACAGTTGTCTTCAGTGGGAAGGTGGTCTCTACTATATTTATAGTTGGTTACTGGACAGTTGTCTTCAGTAGGAAGGTGGTCTCTACTATATTTATAGTTGGTTACTGGACAGTTGTCTTCAGTGGGAAGGTGGTCTATATTTATAGTTGGTTACTGGACAGTTGTCTTCAGTAGGAACGTGGTCTATACTATATTTATAGTTGGTTACTGGACAGTTGTCTTCAGTAGGAAGGTGGTCTCTACTATATTTATAGTTGGTTACTGGACAGTTGTCTTCAGTGGGAAGGTGGTCTCTACTATATTTATAGTTGGTTACTGGACAGTTGTCTTCAGTGGGAAGGTGGTCTATATTTATAGTTGGTTACTGGACAGTTGTCTTCAGTGGGAAGGTGGTCTCTACTATATTTATAGTTGGTTACTGGACAGTTGTCTTCAGTGGGAAGGTGGTCTATATTTATAGTTGGTTACTGGACAGTTGTCTTCAGTGGGAAGGTGGTCTCTACTATATTTATAGTTGGTTACTGGACAGTTGTCTTCAGTAGGAAGGTGGTCTCTACTATATTTATAGTTGGTTACTGGACAGTTGTCTTCAGTAGGAAGGTGGTCTCTACTATATTTATAGTTGGTTACTGGACAGTTGTCTTCAGTAGGAAGGTGGTCTCTACTATATTTATAGTTGGTTACTGGACAGTTGTCTTCAGTGGGAAGGTGGTCTCTACTATATTTATAGTTGGTTACTGGACAGTTGTCTTCAGTGGGAAGGTGGTCTCTACTATATTTATAGTTGGTTACTGGACAGTTGTCTTCAGTAGGAAGGTGGTCTCTACTATATTTATAGTTGGTTACTGGACAGTTGTCTTCAGTGGGAAGGTGGTCTATATTTATAGTTGGTTACTGGACAGTTGTCTTCAGTAGGAAGGTGGTCTCTACTATATTTATAGTTGGTTACTGGACAGTTGTCTTCAGTGGGAAGGTGGTCTCTACTATATTTATAGTTGGTTACTGGACAGTTGTCTTCAGTAGGAAGGTGGTCTCTACTATATTTATAGTTGGTTACTGGACAGTTGTCTTCAGTAGGAAGGTGGTCTCTACTATATTTATAGTTGGTTACTGGACAGTTGTCTTCAGTAGGAAGGTGGTCTCTACTATATTTATAGTTGGTTACTGGACAGTTGTCTTCAGTGGGAAGGTGGTCTATATTTATAGTTGGTTACTGGACAGTTGTCTTCAGTAGGAAGGTGGTCTCTACTATATTTATAGTTGGTTACTGGACAGTTGTCTTCAGTGGGAAGGTGGTCTCTACTATATTTATAGTTGGTTACTGGACAGTTGTCTTCAGTGGGAAGGTGGTCTCTACTATATTTATAGTTGGTTACTGGACAGTTGTCTTCAGTAGGAAGGTGGTATCTACTATATTTATAGTTGGTTACTGGACAGTTGTCTTCAGTGGGAAGGTGGTCTATATTTATAGTTGGTTACTGGACAGTTGTCTTCAGTAGGAAGGTGGTCTATACTATATTTATAGTTGGTTACTGGACAGTTGTCTTCAGTAGGAAGGTGGTCTCTACTATATTTATAGTTGGTTACTGGACAGTTGTCTTCAGTGGGAAGGTGGTCTCTACTATATTTATAGTTGGTTACTGGACAGTTGTCTTCAGTGGGAAGGTGGTCTATATTTATAGTTGGTTACTGGACAGTTGTCTTCAGTGGGAAGGTGGTCTCTACTATATTTATAGTTGGTTACTGGACAGTTGTCTTCAGTGGGAAGGTGGTCTATATTTATAGTTGGTTACTGGACAGTTGTCTTCAGTGGGAAGGTGGTCTCTACTATATTTATAGTTGGTTACTGGACAGTTGTCTTCAGTAGGAAGGTGGTCTCTACTATATTTATAGTTGGTTACTGGACAGTTGTCTTCAGTAGGAAGGTGGTCTCTACTATATTTATAGTTGGTTACTGGACAGTTGTCTTCAGTAGGAAGGTGGTCTCTACTATATTTATAGTTGGTTACTGGACAGTTGTCTTCAGTGGGAAGGTGGTCTCTACTATATTTATAGTTGGTTACTGGACAGTTGTCTTCAGTGGGAAGGTGGTCTCTACTATATTTATAGTTGGTTACTGGACAGTTGTCTTCAGTAGGAAGGTGGTCTCTACTATATTTATAGTTGGTTACTGGACAGTTGTCTTCAGTGGTAAGGTGGTCTATATTTATAGTTGGTTACTGGACAGTTGTCTTCAGTAGGAAGGTGGTCTCTACTATATTTATAGTTGGTTACTGGACAGTTGTCTTCAGTGGGAAGGTGGTCTCTACTATATTTATAGTTGGTTACTGGACAGTTGTCTTCAGTAGGAAGGTGGTCTCTACTATATTTATAGTTGGTTACTGGACAGTTGTCTTCAGTAGGAAGGTGGTCTCTACTATATTTATAGTTGGTTACTGGACAGTTGTCTTCAGTAGGAAGGTGGTCTCTACTATATTTATAGTTGGTTACTGGACAGTTGTCTTCAGTGGGAAGGTGGTCTATATTTATAGTTGGTTACTGGACAGTTGTCTTCAGTAGGAAGGTGGTCTCTACTATATTTATAGTTGGTTACTGGACAGTTGTCTTCAGTGGGAAGGTGGTCTCTACTATATTTATAGTTGGTTACTGGACAGTTGTCTTCAGTGGGAAGGTGGTCTCTACTATATTTATAGTTGGTTACTGGACAGTTGTCTTCAGTAGGAAGGTGGTCTCTACTATATTTATAGTTGGTTACTGGACAGTTGTCTTCAGTGGGAAGGTGGTCTATATTTATAGTTGGGTACTGGACAGTTGTCTTCAGTAGGAAGGTGGTCTATATTTATAGTTGGTTACTGGACAGTTGTCTTCAGTAGGAAGGTGGTCTCTACTATATTTATAGTTGGTTACTGGACAGTTGTCTTCAGTGGGAAGGTGGTCTATATTTATAGTTGGTTACTGGACAGTTGTCTTCAGTGGGAAGGTGGTCTCTACTATATTTATAGTTGGTTACTGGACAGTTGTCTTCAGTAGGAAGGTGGTCTATATTTATAGTTGGTTACTGGACAGTTGTCTTCAGTGGGAAGGTGGTCTCTACTATATTTATAGTTGGTTACTGGACAGTTGTCTTCAGTAGGAAGGTGGTCTATATTTATAGTTGGTTACTGGACAGTTGTCTTCAGTGGGAAGGTGGTCTCTACTATATTTATAGTTGGTTACTGGACAGTTGTCTTCAGTAGGAAGGTGGTCTCTACTATATTTATAGTTGGTTACTGGACAGTTGTCTTCAGTAGGAAGGTGGTCTCTACTATATTTATAGTTGGTTACTGGACAGTTGTCTTCAGTAGGAAGGTGGTCTCTACTATATTTATAGTTGGTTACTGGACAGTTGTCTTCAGTGGGAAGGTGGTCTATATTTATAGTTGGTTACTGGACAGTTGTCTTCAGTAGGAAGGTGGTCTCTACTATATTTATAGTTGGTTACTGGACAGTTGTCTTCAGTGGGAAGGTGGTCTCTACTATATTTATAGTTGGTTACTGGACAGTTGTCTTCAGTAGGAAGGTGGTCTCTACTATATTTATAGTTGGTTACTGGACAGTTGTCTTCAGTAGGAAGGTGGTCTCTACTATATTTATAGTTGGTTACTGGACAGTTGTCTTCAGTAGGAAGGTGGTCTCTACTATATTTATAGTTGGTTACTGGACAGTTGTCTTCAGTGGGAAGGTGGTCTATATTTATAGTTGGTTACTGGACAGTTGTCTTCAGTAGGAAGGTGGTCTCTACTATATTTATAGTTGGTTACTGGACAGTTGTCTTCAGTGGGAAGGTGGTCTCTACTATATTTATAGTTGGTTACTGGACAGTTGTCTTCAGTGGGAAGGTGGTCTCTACTATATTTATAGTTGGTTACTGGACAGTTGTCTTCAGTAGGAAGGTGGTATCTACTATATTTATAGTTGGTTACTGGACAGTTGTCTTCAGTGGGAAGGTGGTCTATATTTATAGTTGGTTACTGGACAGTTGTCTTCAGTAGGAAGGTGGTCTATACTATATTTATAGTTGGTTACTGGACAGTTGTCTTCAGTAGGAAGGTGGTCTCTACTATATTTATAGTTGGTTACTGGACAGTTGTCTTCAGTGGGAAGGTGGTCTCTACTATATTTATAGTTGGTTACTGGACAGTTGTCTTCAGTGGGAAGGTGGTCTATATTTATAGTTGGTTACTGGACAGTTGTCTTCAGTGGGAAGGTGGTCTCTACTATATTTATAGTTGGTTACTGGACAGTTGTCTTCAGTGGGAAGGTGGTCTATATTTATAGTTGGTTACTGGACAGTTGTCTTCAGTGGGAAGGTGGTCTCTACTATATTTATAGTTGGTTACTGGACAGTTGTCTTCAGTAGGAAGGTGGTCTCTACTATATTTATAGTTGGTTACTGGACAGTTGTCTTCAGTAGGAAGGTGGTCTCTACTATATTTATAGTTGGTTACTGGACAGTTGTCTTCAGTAGGAAGGTGGTCTCTACTATATTTATAGTTGGTTACTGGACAGTTGTCTTCAGTGGGAAGGTGGTCTCTACTATATTTATAGTTGGTTACTGGACAGTTGTCTTCAGTGGGAAGGTGGTCTCTACTATATTTATAGTTGGTTACTGGACAGTTGTCTTCAGTAGGAAGGTGGTCTCTACTATATTTATAGTTGGTTACTGGACAGTTGTCTTCAGTGGTAAGGTGGTCTATATTTATAGTTGGTTACTGGACAGTTGTCTTCAGTAGGAAGGTGGTCTCTACTATATTTATAGTTGGTTACTGGACAGTTGTCTTCAGTGGGAAGGTGGTCTCTACTATATTTATAGTTGGTTACTGGACAGTTGTCTTCAGTAGGAAGGTGGTCTCTACTATATTTATAGTTGGTTACTGGACAGTTGTCTTCAGTAGGAAGGTGGTCTCTACTATATTTATAGTTGGTTACTGGACAGTTGTCTTCAGTAGGAAGGTGGTCTCTACTATATTTATAGTTGGTTACTGGACAGTTGTCTTCAGTGGGAAGGTGGTCTATATTTATAGTTGGTTACTGGACAGTTGTCTTCAGTAGGAAGGTGGTCTCTACTATATTTATAGTTGGTTACTGGACAGTTGTCTTCAGTGGGAAGGTGTTCTCTACTATATTTATAGTTGGTTACTGGACAGTTGTCTTCAGTGGGAAGGTGGTCTCTACTATATTTATAGTTGGTTACTGGACAGTTGTCTTCAGTAGGAAGGTGGTCTCTACTATATTTATAGTTGGTTACTGGACAGTTGTCTTCAGTGGGAAGGTGGTCTATATTTATAGTTGGGTACTGGACAGTTGTCTTCAGTAGGAAGGTGGTCTATATTTATAGTTGGTTACTGGACAGTTGTCTTCAGTAGGAAGGTGGTCTCTACTATATTTATAGTTGGTTACTGGACAGTTGTCTTCAGTGGGAAGGTGGTCTCTACTATATTTATAGTTGGTTACTGGACAGTTGTCTTCAGTGGGAAGGTGGTCTCTACTATATTTATAGTTGGTTACTGGACAGTTGTCTTCAGTGGGAAGGTGTTCTATATTTATAGTTGGTTACTGGACAGTTGTCTTCAGTGGGAAGGTGTTCTATATTTATAGTTGGTTACTGGACAGTTGTCTTCAGTGGGAAGGTGGTCTCTACTATATTTATAGTTGGTTACTGGACAGTTGTCTTCAGTAGGAAGGTGGTCTCTACTATATTTATAGTTGGTTACTGGACAGTTGTCTTCAGTGGGAAGGTGTTCTATATTTATAGTTGGTTACTGGACAGTTGTCTTCAGTGGGAAGGTGGTCTCTACTATATTTATAGTTGGTTACTGGACAGTTGTCTTCAGTGGGAAGGTGGTCTCTACTATATTTATAGTTGGTTACTGGACAGTTGTCTTCAGTGGGAAGGTGGTCTCTACTATATTTATAGTTGGTTACTGGACAGTTGTCTTCAGTGGGAAGGTGGTCTCTACTATATTTATAGTTGGTTACTGGACAGTTGTCTTCAGTGGGAAGGTGTTCTATATTTATAGTTGGTTACTGGACAGTTGTCTTCAGTGGGAAGGTGGTCTCTACTATATTTATAGTTGGTTACTGGACAGTTGTCTTCAGTAGGAAGGTGGTCTCTACTATATTTATAGTTGGTTACTGGACAGTTGTCTTCAGTGGGAAGGTGGTCTCTACTATATTTATAGTTGGTTACTGGACAGTTGTCTTCAGTAGGAAGGTGGTCTCTACTATATTTATAGTTGGTTACTGGACAGTTGTCTTCAGTAGGAAGGTGGTCTCTACTATATTTATAGTTGGTTACTGGACAGTTGTCTTCAGTAGGAAGGTGGTCTCTACTATATTTATAGTTGGTTACTGGACAGTTGTCTTCAGTGGGAAGGTGGTCTCTACTATATTTATAGTTGGTTACTGGACAGTTGTCTTCAGTAGGAAGGTGGTCTCTACTATATTTATAGTTGGTTACTGGACAGTTGTCTTCAGTAGGAAGGTGGTCTCTACTATATTTATAGTTGGTTACTGGACAGTTGTCTTCAGTAGGAAGGTGGTCTCTACTATATTTATAGTTGGTTACTGGACAGTTGTCTTCAGTGGGAAGGTGGTCTCTACTATATTTATAGTTGGTTACTGGACAGTTGTCTTCAGTAGGAAGGTGGTCTCTACTATATTTATAGTTGGTTACTGGACAGTTGTCTTCAGTGGGAAGGTGGTCTATATTTATAGTTCGTTACTGGACAGTTGTCTTCAGTAGGAAGGTGGTCTCTACTATATTTATAGTTGGTTACTGGACAGTTGTCTTCAGTGGGAAGGTGGTCTCTACTATATTTATAGTTGGTTACTGGACAGTTGTCTTCAGTAGGAAGGTGGTCTCTACTATATTTATAGTTGGTTACTGGACAGTTGTCTTCAGTGGGAAGGTGGTCTATATTTATAGTTCGTTACTGGACAGTTGTCTTCAGTAGGAAGGTGGTCTCTACTATATTTATAGTTGGTTACTGGACAGTTGTCTTCAGTGGGAAGGTGGTCTCTACTATATTTATAGTTGGTTACTGGACAGTTGTCTTCAGTAGGAAGGTGGTCTCTACTATATTTATAGTTGGTTACTGGACAGTTGTCTTCAGTGGGAAGGTGGTCTATATTTATAGTTGGTTACTGGACAGTTGTCTTCAGTGGGAAGGTGGTCTATATTTATAGTTGGTTACTGGACAGTTGTCTTCAGTGGGAAGGTGGTCTCTACTATATTTATAGTTGGTTACTGGACAGTTGTCTTCAGTAGGAAGGTGGTCTATATTTATAGTTGGTTACTGGACAGTTGTCTTCAGTGGGAAGGTGGTCTCTACTATATTTATAGTTGGTTACTGGACAGTTGTCTTCAGTAGGAAGGTGGTCTATATTTATAGTTGGTTACTGGACAGTTGTCTTCAGTGGGAAGGTGGTCTCTACTATATTTAGAGTTGGTTACTGGACAGTTGTCTTCAGTAGGAAGGTGGTCTATATTTAGAGTTGGTTACTGGACAGTTGTCTTCAGTAGGAAGGTGGTCTCTACTATATTTAGAGTTGGTTACTGGACAGTTGTCTTCAGTAGGAAGGTGGTCTATATTTATAGTTGGTTACTGGACAGTTGTCTTCAGTGGGAAGGTGGTCTCTACTATATTTATAGTTGGTTACTGGACAGTTGTCTTCAGTAGGAAGGTGGTCTCTACTATATTTATAGTTGGTTACTGGACAGTTGTCTTCAGTAGGAAGGTGGTCTCTACTATATTTATAGTTGGTTACTGGACAGTTGTCTTCAGTGGGAAGGTGGTCTCTACTATTTTTATAGTTGGTTACTGGACAGTTGTCTTCAGTAGGAAGGTGGTCTATATTCATAGTTGGTTACTGGACAGTTGTCTTCAGTAGGAAGGTGGTCTATATTTATAGTTGGTTACTGGACAGTTGTCTTCAGTAGGAAGGTGGTCTATATTTATAGTTGGTTACTGGACAGTTGTCTTCAGTAGGAAGGTGGTCTCTACTATATTTATAGTTGGTTACTGGACAGTTGTCTTCAGTGGGAAGGTGGTCTCTACTATATTTATAGTTGGTTACTGGACAGTTGTCTTCAGTGGGAAGGTGGTCTATATTTATAGTTGGTTACTGGACAGTTGTCTTCAGTAGGAAGGTGGTCTCTACTATATTTATAGTTGGTTACTGGACAGTTGTCTTCAGTGGGAAGGTGGTCTCTACTATATTTATAGTTGGTTACTGGACAGTTGTCTTCAGTGGGAAGGTGTTCTATATTTATAGTTGGTTACTGGACAGTTGTCTTCAGTAGGAAGGTGGTCTCTACTATATTTATAGTTGGTTACTGGACAGTTGTCTTCAGTAGGAAGGTGGTCTCTACTATATTTATAGTTGGTTACTGGACAGTTGTCTTCAGTGGGAAGGTGGTCTCTACTATATTTATAGTTGGTTACTGGACAGTTGTCTTCAGTAGGAAGGTGGTCTATATTTATAGTTGGTTACTGGACAGTTGTCTTCAGTAGGAAGGTGGTCTATATTTATAGTTGGTTACTGGACAATTGTCTTCAGTAGGAAGGTGGTCTATATTTATAGTTGGTTACTGGACAGTTGTCTTCAGTGGGAAGGTGGTCTCTACTATATTTATAGTTGGTTACTGGACAGTTGTCTTCAGTAGGAAGGTGGTCTCTACTATATTTATAGTTGGTTACTGGACAGTTGTCTTCAGTAGGAAGGTGGTCTCTACTATATTTATAGTTGGTTACTGGACAGTTGTCTTCAGTAGGAAGGTGGTCTCTACTATATTTATAGTTGGTTACTGGACAGTTGTCTTCAGTGGGAAGGTGGTCTCTACTATATTTATAGTTGGTTACTGGACAGTTGTCTTCAGTAGGAAGGTGGTCTATATTTATAGTTGGTTACTGGACAGTTGTCTTCAGTGGGAAGGTGGTCTATATTTATAGTTGGTTACTGGACAGTTGTCTTCAGTAGGAAGGTGGTCTATATTTATAGTTGGTTACTGGACAGTTGTCTTCAGTGGGAAGGTGGTCTCTACTATATTTATAGTTGGTTACTGGACAGTTGTCTTCAGTAGGAAGGTGGTCTATATTTATAGTTGGTTACTGGACAGTTGTCTTCAGTGGGAAGGTGGTCTATATTTATAGTTGGTTACTGGACAGTTGTCTTCAGTGGGAAGGTGGTCTCTACTATATTTATAGTTGGTTACTGGACAGTTGTCTTAAGTAGGAAGGTGGTCTCTACTATATTTATAGTTGGTTACTGGACAGTTGTCTTCAGTGGGAAGGTGGTCTCTACTATATTTATAGTTGGTTACTGGACAGTTGTCTTCAGTAGGAAGGTGGTCTATATTTATAGTTGGTTACTGGACAGTTGTCTTCAGTAGGAAGGTGGTCTCTACTATATTTATAGTTGGTTACTGGACAGTTGTCTTCAGTGGGAAGGTGGTCTATATTTATAGTTGGTTACTGGACAGTTGTCTTCAGTGGGAAGGTGGTCTATATTTATAGTTGGTTACTGGACAGTTGTCTTCAGTGGGAAGGTGGTCTCTACTATATTTATAGTTGGTTACTGGACAGTTGTCTTCATTAGGAAGGTGGTCTCTACTATATTTATAGTTGGTTACTGGACAGTTGTCTTCAGTAGGAAGGTGGTCTCTACTATATTTATAGTTGGTTACTGGACAGTTGTCTTCAGTGGGAAGGTGGTCTATATTTATAGTTGGTTACTGGACAGTTGTCTTCAGTAGGAAGGTGGTCTATATTTATAGTTGGTTACTGGACAGTTGTCTTCAGTAGGAAGGTGGTCTATATTTATAGTTGGTTACTGGACAGTTGTCTTCAGTAGGAAGGTGGTCTCTACTATAGTTATAGTTGGTTACTGGACAGTTGTCTTCAGTGGGAAGGTGGTCTATATTTATAGTTGGTTACTGGACAGTTGTCTTCAGTGGGAAGGTGGTCTCTACTATATTTATAGTTGGTTACTGGACAGTTGTCTTCAGTAGGAAGGTGGTCTATATTTATAGTTGGTTACTGGACAGTTGTCTTCAGTGGGAAGGTGGTCTCTACTATATTTATAGTTGGTTACTGGACAGTTGTCTTCAGTAGGAAGGTGGTCTATATTTATAGTTGGTTACTGGACAGTTGTCTTCAGTGGGAAGGTGGTCTCTACTATATTTATAGTTGGTTACTGGACAGTTGTCTTCAGTAGGAAGGTGGTCTCTACTATATTTATAGTTGGTTACTGGACAGTTGTCTTCAGTAGGAAGGTGGTCTCTACTATATTTATAGTTGGTTACTGGACAGTTGTCTTCAGTGGGAAGGTGGTCTCTACTATATTTATAGTTGGTTACTGGACAGTTGTCTTCAGTAGGAAGGTGGTCTATATTTATAGTTGGTTACTGGACAGTTGTCTTCAGTAGGAAGGTGGTCTATATTTATAGTTGGTTACTGGACAGTTGTCTTCAGTAGGAAGGTGGTCTATATTTATAGTTGGTTACTGGACAGTTGTCTTCAGTAGGAAGGTGGTCTCTACTATATTTATAGTTGGTTACTGGACAGTTGTCTTCAGTGGGAAGGTGGTCTCTACTATATTTATAGTTGGTTACTGGACAGTTGTCTTCAGTAGGAAGGTGGTCTATATTTATAGTTGGTTACTGGACAGTTGTCTTCAGTAGGAAGGTGGTCTCTACTATATTTATAGTTGGTTACTGGACAGTTGTCTTCAGTGGGAAGGTGGTCTCTACTATATTTATAGTTGGTTACTGGACAGTTGTCTTCAGTGGGAAGGTGTTCTATATTTATAGTTGGTTACTGGACAGTTGTCTTCAGTAGGAAGGTGGTCTCTACTATATTTATAGTTGGTTACTGGACAGTTGTCTTCAGTAGGAAGGTGGTCTATATTTATAGTTGGTTACTGGACAGTTGTCTTCAGTAGGAAGGTGGTCTCTACTATATTTATAGTTGGTTACTGGACAGTTGTCTTCAGTAGGAAGGTGGTCTATATTTATAGTTGGTTACTGGACAGTTGTCTTCAGTAGGAAGGTGGTCTCTACTATATTTATAGTTGGTTACTGGACAGTTGTCTTCAGTGGGAAGGTGGTCTCTACTATATTTATAGTTGGTTACTGGACAGTTGTCTTCAGTGGGAAGGTGTTCTATATTTATAGTTGGTTACTGGACAGTTGTCTTCAGTAGGAAGGTGGTCTCTACTATATTTATAGTTGGTTACTGGACAGTTGTCTTCAGTAGGAAGGTGGTCTCTACTATATTTATAGTTGGTTACTGGACAGTTGTCTTCAGTAGGAAGGTGGTCTCTACTATATTTATAGTTGGTTACTGGACAGTTGTCTTCAGTGGGAAGGTGGTCTCTACTATATTTATAGTTGGTTACTGGACAGTTGTCTTCAGTAGGAAGGTGGTCTATATTTATAGTTGGTTACTGGACAGTTGTCTTCAGTAGGAAGGTGGTCTATATTTATAGTTGGTTACTGGACAGTTGTCTTCAGTAGGAAGGTGGTCTATATTTATAGTTGGTTACTGGACACTTGTCTTCAGTGGGAAGGTGGTCTCTACTATATTTATAGTTGGTTACTGGACAGTTGTCTTCAGTAGGAAGGTGGTCTCTACTATATTTATAGTTGGTTACTGGACAGTTGTCTTCAGTAGGAAGGTGGTCTCTACTATATTTATAGTTGGTTACTGGACAGTTGTCTTCAGTAGGAAGGTGGTCTCTACTATATTTATAGTTGGTTACTGGACAGTTGTCTTCAGTGGGAAGGTGGTCTCTACTATATTTATAGTTGGTTACTGGACAGTTGTCTTCAGTAGGAAGGTGGTCTATATTTATAGTTGGTTACTGGACAGTTGTCTTCAGTGGGAAGGTGGTCTATATTTATAGTTGGTTACTGGACAGTTGTCTTCAGTAGGAAGGTGGTCTATATTTATAGTTGGTTACTGGACAGTTGTCTTCAGTGGGAAGGTGGTCTCTACTATATTTATAGTTGGTTACTGGACAGTTGTCTTCAGTAGGAAGGTGGTCTATATTTATAGTAGGTTACTGGACAGTTGTCTTCAGTGGGAAGGTGGTCTATATTTATAGTTGGTTACTGGACAGTTGTCTTCAGTGGGAAGGTGGTCTCTACTATATTTATAGTTGGTTACTGGACAGTTGTCTTAAGTAGGAAGGTGGTCTCTACTATATTTATAGTTGGTTACTGGACAGTTGTCTTCAGTGGGAAGGTGGTCTCTACTATATTTATAGTTGGTTACTGGACAGTTGTCTTCAGTAGGAAGGTGGTCTCTACTATATTTATAGTTGGTTACTGGACAGTTGTCTTCAGTAGGAAGGTGGTCTCTACTATATTTATAGTTGGTTACTGGACAGTTGTCTTCAGTGGGAAGGTGGTCTCTACTATATTTATAGTTGGTTACTGGACAGTTGTCTTCAGTAGGAAGGTGGTCTATATTTATAGTTGGTTACTGGACAGTTGTCTTCAGTAGGAAGGTGGTCTATATTTATAGTTGGTTACTGGACAGTTGTCTTCAGTAGGAAGGTGGTCTATATTTATAGTTGGTTACTGGACAGTTGTCTTCAGTAGGAAGGTGGTCTCTACTATATTTATAGTTGGTTACTGGACAGTTGTCTTCAGTGGGAAGGTGGTCTCTACTATATTTATAGTTGGTTACTGGACAGTTGTCTTCAGTAGGAAGGTGGTCTATATTTATAGTAGGTTACTGGACAGTTGTCTTCAGTGGGAAGGTGGTCTATATTTATAGTTGGTTACTGGACAGTTGTCTTCAGTGGGAAGGTGGTCTCTACTATATTTATAGTTGGTTACTGGACAGTTGTCTTAAGTAGGAAGGTGGTCTCTACTATATTTATAGTTGGTTACTGGACAGTTGTCTTCAGTGGGAAGGTGGTCTCTACTATATTTATAGTTGGTTACTGGACAGTTGTCTTCAGTAGGAAGGTGGTCTCTACTATATTTATAGTTGGTTACTGGACAGTTGTCTTCAGTAGGAAGGTGGTCTCTACTATATTTATAGTTGGTTACTGGACAGTTGTCTTCAGTGGGAAGGTGGTCTCTACTATATTTATAGTTGGTTACTGGACAGTTGTCTTCAGTAGGAAGGTGGTCTATATTTATAGTTGGTTACTGGACAGTTGTCTTCAGTAGGAAGGTGGTCTATATTTATAGTTGGTTACTGGACAGTTGTCTTCAGTAGGAAGGTGGTCTATATTTATAGTTGGTTACTGGACAGTTGTCTTCAGTAGGAAGGTGGTCTCTACTATATTTATAGTTGGTTACTGGACAGTTGTCTTCAGTGGGAAGGTGGTCTCTACTATATTTATAGTTGGTTACTGGACAGTTGTCTTCAGTAGGAAGGTGGTCTATATTTATAGTTGGTTACTGGACAGTTGTCTTCAGTAGGAAGGTGGTCTCTACTATATTTATAGTTGGTTACTGGACAGTTGTCTTCAGTGGGAAGGTGGTCTCTACTATATTTATAGTTGGTTACTGGACAGTTGTCTTCAGTGGGAAGGTGTTCTATATTTATAGTTGGTTACTGGACAGTTGTCTTCAGTAGGAAGGTGGTCTCTACTATATTTATAGTTGGTTACTGGACAGTTGTCTTCAGTAGGAAGGTGGTCTCTACTATATTTATAGTTGGTTACTGGACAGTTGTCTTCAGTAGGAAGGTGGTCTCTACTATATTTATAGTTGGTTACTGGACAGTTGTCTTCAGTGGGAAGGTGGTCTCTACTATATTTATAGTTGGTTACTGGACAGTTGTCTTCAGTAGGAAGGTGGTCTATATTTATAGTTGGTTACTGGACAGTTGTCTTCAGTAGGAAGGTGGTCTATATTTATAGTTGGTTACTGGACAGTTGTCTTCAGTAGGAAGGTGGTCTATATTTATAGTTGGTTACTGGACAGTTGTCTTCAGTGGGAAGGTGGTCTCTACTATATTTATAGTTATTTACTGGACAGTTGTCTTCAGTAGGAAGGTGGTCTCTACTATATTTATAGTTGGTTACTGGACAGTTGTCTTCAGTAGGAAGGTGGTCTCTACTATATTTATAGTTGGTTACTGGACAGTTGTCTTCAGTAGGAAGGTAGTCTCTACTATATTTATAGTTGGTTACTGGACAGTTGTCTTCAGTGGGAAGGTGGTCTCTACTATATTTATAGTTGGTTACTGGACAGTTGTCTTCAGTAGGAAGGTGGTCTATATTTATAGTTGGTTACTGGACAGTTGTCTTCAGTGGGAAGGTGGTCTATATTTATAGTTGGTTACTGGACAGTTGTCTTCAGTAGGAAGGTGGTCTATATTTATAGTTGGTTACTGGACAGTTGTCTTCAGTGGGAAGGTGGTCTCTACTATATTTATAGTTGGTTACTGGACAGTTGTCTTCAGTAGGAAGGTGGTCTATATTTATAGTAGGTTACTGGACAGTTGTCTTCAGTGGGAAGGTGGTCTATATTTATAGTTGGTTACTGGACAGTTGTCTTCAGTGGGAAGGTGGTCTCTACTATATTTATAGTTGGTTACTGGACAGTTGTCTTAAGTAGGAAGGTGGTCTCTACTATATTTATAGTTGGTTACTGGACAGTTGTCTTAAGTAGGAAGGTGGTCTCTACTATATTTATAGTTGGTTACTGGACAGTTGTCTTCAGTGGGAAGGTGGTCTCTACTATATTTATAGTTGGTTACTGGACAGTTGTCTTCAGTAGGAAGGTGGTCTATATTTATAGTTGGTTACTGGACAGTTGTCTTCAGTAGGAAGGTGGTCTCTACTATATTTATAGTTGGTTACTGGACAGTTGTCTTCAGTGGGAAGGTGGTCTCTACTATATTTATAGTTGGTTACTGGACAGTTGTCTTCAGTAGGAAGGTGGTCTATATTTATAGTTGGTTACTGGACAGTTGTCTTCAGTAGGAAGGTGGTCTCTACTATATTTATAGTTGGTTACTGGACAGTTGTCTTCAGTGGGAAGGTGGTCTCTACTATATTTATAGTTGGTTACTGGACAGTTGTCTTCAGTGGGAAGGTGTTCTATATTTATAGTTGGTTACTGGACAGTTGTCTTCAGTAGGAAGGTGGTCTCTACTATATTTATAGTTGGTTACTGGACAGTTGTCTTCAGTAGGAAGGTGGTCTCTACTATATTTATAGTTGGTTACTGGACAGTTGTCTTCAGTAGGAAGGTGGTCTCTACTATATTTATAGTTGGTTACTGGACAGTTGTCTTCAGTGGGAAGGTGGTCTCTACTATATTTATAGTTGGTTACTGGACAGTTGTCTTCAGTAGGAAGGTGGTCTATATTTATAGTTGGTTACTGGACAGTTGTCTTCAGTAGGAAGGTGGTCTATATTTATAGTTGGTTACTGGACAGTTGTCTTCAGTAGGAAGGTGGTCTATATTTATAGTTGGTTACTGGACAGTTGTCTTCAGTGGGAAGGTGGTCTCTACTATATTTATAGTTGGTTACTGGACAGTTGTCTTCAGTAGGAAGGTGGTCTCTACTATATTTATAGTTGGTTACTGGACAGTTGTCTTCAGTAGGAAGGTGGTCTCTACTATATTTATAGTTGGTTACTGGACAGTTGTCTTCAGTAGGAAGGTGGTCTCTACTATATTTATAGTTGGTTACTGGACAGTTGTCTTCAGTGGGAAGGTGGTCTCTACTATATTTATAGTTGGTTACTGGACAGTTGTCTTCAGTAGGAAGGTGGTCTATATTTATAGTTGGTTACTGGACAGTTGTCTTCAGTGGGAAGGTGGTCTATATTTATAGTTGGTTACTGGACAGTTGTCTTCAGTAGGAAGGTGGTCTGTATTTATAGTTGGTTACTGGACAGTTGTCTTCAGTGGGAAGGTGGTCTCTACTATATTTATAGTTGGTTACTGGACAGTTGTCTTCAGTAGGAAGGTGGTCTATATTTATAGTAGGTTACTGGACAGTTGTCTTCAGTGGGAAGGTGGTCTATATTTATAGTTGGTTACTGGACAGTTGTCTTCAGTGGGAAGGTGGTCTCTACTACATTTATAGTTGGTTACTGGACAGTTGTCTTCAGTAGGAAGGTGGTCTCTACTATATTTATAGTTGGTTACTGGACAGTTGTCTTCAGTAGGAAGGTGGTCTCTACTATATTTATAGTTGGTTACTGGACAGTTGTCTTCAGTGGGAAGGTGGTCTATATTTATAGTTGGTTACTGGACAGTTGTCTTCAGTAGGAAGGTGGTCTATATTTATAGTTGGTTACTGGACAGTTGTCTTCAGTGGGAAGGTGGTCTATATTTATAGTTGGTTACTGGACAGTTGTCTTCAGTAGGAAGGTGGTCTATATTTATAGTTGGTTACTGGACAGTTGTCTTCAGTGGGAAGGTGGTCTCTACTATATTTATAGTTGGTTACTGGACAGTTGTCTTCAGTAGGAAGGTGGTCTATATTTATAGTAGGTTACTGGACAGTTGTCTTCAGTGGGAAGGTGGTCTATATTTATAGTTGGTTACTGGACAGTTGTCTTCAGTGGGAAGGTGGTCTCTACTATATTTATAGTTGGTTACTGGACAGTTGTCTTAAGTAGGAAGGTGGTCTCTACTATATTTATAGTTGGTTACTGGACAGTTGTCTTCAGTGGGAAGGTGGTCTCTACTATATTTATAGTTGGTTACTGGACAGTTGTCTTCAGTAGGAAGGTGGTCTATATTTATAGTTGGTTACTGGACAGTTGTCTTCAGTAGGAAGGTGGTCTCTACTATATTTATAGTTGGTTACTGGACAGTTGTCTTCAGTGGGAAGGTGGTCTATATTTATAGTTGGTTACTGGACAGTTGTCTTCAGTGGGAAGGTGGTCTATATTTATAGTTGGTTACTGGACAGTTGTCTTCAGTGGGAAGGTGGTCTCTACTATATTTATAGTTGGTTACTGGACAGTTGTCTTCAGTAGGAAGGTGGTCTCTACTATATTTATAGTTGGTTACTGGACAGTTGTCTTCAGTAGGAAGGTGGTCTCTACTATATTTATAGTTGGTTACTGGACAGTTGTCTTCAGTGGGAAGGTGGTCTATATTTATAGTTGGTTACTGGACAGTTGTCTTCAGTAGGAAGGTGGTCTATATTTATAGTTGGTTACTGGACAGTTGTCTTCAGTAGGAAGGTGGTCTATATTTATAGTTGGTTACTGGACAGTTGTCTTCAGTAGGAAGGTGGTCTCTACTATAGTTATAGTTGGTTACTGGACAGTTGTCTTCAGTGGGAAGGTGGTCTCTACTATATTTATAGTTGGTTACTGGACAGTTGTCTTCAGTAGGAAGGTGGTCTATATTTATAGTTGGTTACTGGACAGTTGTCTTCAGTAGGAAGGTGGTCTCTACTATATTTATAGTTGGTTACTGGACAGTTGTCTTCAGTGGGAAGGTGGTCTCTACTATATTTATAGTTGGTTACTGGACAGTTGTCTTCAGTGGGAAGGTGGTCTCTACTATATTTATAGTTGGTTACTGGACAGTTGTCTTCAGTAGGAAGGTGGTCTATATTTATAGTTGGTTACTGGACAGTTGTCTTCAGTAGGAAGGTGGTCTATATTTATAGTTGGTTACTGGACAGTTGTCTTCAGTGGGAAGGTGGTCTCTACTATATTTATAGTTGGTTACTGGACAGTTGTCTTCAGTAGGAAGGTGGTCTCTACTATATTTATAGTTGGTTACTGGACAGTTGTCTTCAGTAGGAAGGTGGTCTCTACTATATTTATAGTTGGTTACTGGACAGTTGTCTTCAGTGGGAAGGTGGTCTCTACTATATGTATAGTTGGTTACTGGACAGTTGTCTTCAGTGGGAAGGTGGTCTCTACTATATTTATAGTTGGTTACTGGACAGTTGTCTTCAGTAGGAAGGTGGTCTCTACTATATTTATAGTTGGTTACTGGACAGTTGTCTTCAGTGGGAAGGTGGTCTCTACTATATTTATAGTTGGTTACTGGACAGTTGTCTTCAGTGGGAAGGTGGTCTCTACTATATTTATAGTTGGTTACTGGACAGTTGTCTTCAGTAGGAAGGTGGTCTCTACTATATTTAAAGTTGGTTACTGGACAGTTGTCTTCAGTAGGAAGGTGGTCTCTACTATATTTATAGTTGGTTACTGGACAGTTGTCTTCAGTAGGAAGGTGGTCTCTACTATATTTATAGTTGGTTACTGGACAGTTGTCTTCAGTAGGAAGGTGGTCTCTACTATATTTATAGTTGGTTACTGGACAGTTGTCTTCAGTGGGAAGGTGGTCTCTACTATATTTATAGTTGGTTACTGGACAGTTGTCTTCAGTGGGAAGGTGGTCTCTACTATATTTATAGTTGGTTACTGGACAGTTGTCTTCAGTAGGAAGGTGGTCTATATTTATAGTTGGTTACTGGACAGTTGTCTTCAGTAGGAAGGTGGTCTCTACTATATTTATAGTTATTTACTGGACAGTTGTCTTCAGTGGGAAGGTGGTCTATATTTATAGTTGGTTACTGGACAGTTGTCTTCAGTGGGAAGGTGGTCTCTACTATATTTATAGTTGGTTACTGGACAGTTGTCTTCAGTGGGAAGGTGGTCTCTACTATATTTATAGTTGGTTACTGGACAGTTATCTTCAGTGGGAAGGTGGTCTATATTTATAGTTGGTTACTGGACAGTTGTCTTCAGTGGGAAGGTGTTCTATATTTATAGTTGGTTACTGGACAGTTGTCTTCAGTAGGAAGGTGGTCTCTACTACATTTATAGTTGGTTACTGGACAGTTGTCTTCAGTGGGAAGGTGGTCTCTACTATATTTATAGTTGGTTACTGGACAGTTGTCTTCAGTAGGAAGGTGGTCTCTACTATATTTATAGTTGGTTACTGGACAGTTGTTTTCAGTGGGAAGGTGGTCTCTGTCCGGTAACCTGGTAGACAGACAGACAGACAGACAGACAGAAACAGAAACAGAAAAAATGTCCAGTAACCTGGCAGACAGATAGACAGACAGACAGACAGACAGACAGACAGAGAGAGAAAATGTCCAGTAACCTGGCAGACAGACAGACAGACAGACAGACAGACAGACAGACAGACAGACACAGAAACAAGCTGAAAAGGAGAAGAAGAGCCATAAAGAGAGGGAGTATGTTATTAAATGTGACTATGTCCCAGGACGTCCCTCTGTGCTTCTCCCCCTCCCCCGGCGATGGCTGCAACCTTTTTATTCCTTTGGTGGAAATAAATGAATAAGTAGACTAGCCTCCTGCTCACACACGGCGTTGGCACTCGGCCATGAATAGAAAAGGTGTGTACAGCAGTAGTTACAGTTGAAGTCTGAAGTTAAATACACTTAGGTTGAAGTCATTAAAACTTGTTTTCAACCACTCCACAAATTTCTTGTTAACAAACTATAGTTTTGGAAAGTCGGTTAGGACATCTACTTTGTGCATGTAGATGTCCTAACCGTCATTTTCCAACAATTGTTTACAGACAGATTATTTCACTTAGAATTCACTGTATCACAATTCCAGTGGGTCAGAAGTTTACATACACTAAGTTGACTGTGCCTTTAAACAGCTTGGAAAATTCCAGAAAATGATGTCATGGCTTTAGAAGCTTCTGATAGGCTAATTGACATTATTTGAGTCAATTGGAGGTGGACCTGTGGATGTATTTCAAGGCCTACCTTCAAACTCAGTGCCTTTTTACTTGACATCATGGGAAAAATCAAAAGAAATCAGCCAAGACCTAAAAAACATTTTTGTAGACCTCCACAAGTCTGGTTCATCCTTGGGAGCAAGGTACTGAAGGTACCACGTTCATCTGTACAAACAATAGTACGTAAGTATAAACACCATGGGACCATGCAGCCATCATACCACTCAGGAAGGAGACGCGTTCTGTCTCCTAGAGATGAACGTACTTTGGTGCGAAAAGTGCAAATCCCAGAACAACTGCAAAGGACCTTGTGAAGATGCTGTAGGAAACAGGTACAAAAGTGTCTGTATCCACAGTAAAACGAGTCCTATATCAACATAACCTGAAAGGCCACTCAGCAAGGAAGATGCCACTACTCCAAAACCTCCATAAAAAAGCCAGACTACGGTTTGCAACTGCACATTGGGACAAATATCATACATTTTGGAGAAATGTCCTCTGATCTGATGAAACAAAAACAGAACTGTTTGGCCATAATGACCATCGTTATGTTTGGAGGAAAAAGGGGGAGTCTTGCAAGCCGAAGAACACCATCCCAACCGTGAAGCACGGGGGTGCTTTGCTGCAGGAGGGACTGGTGCTCTTCACAAAATAGATGGCATCGTGAGGATGGAAAGTTATGTGGATATATTGAAACAACATCTCAAGACATCAGTCAGGAAGTTAAAGCTTGGTCGCAAATGGGTCTTCCAAATGGACAATGACCCCAAGCATACTTCTAAAGTTGTGCAAATGGCTTAAGGACAACAAAGTCAAGGTATTGGAGTGGCCATCACAAAGCCCTGACCTCAATCCTATACGAAATTTGTAGGCAGAGCAGAAAAAACGTGTGCGAGCAAGGAGGCCTACAAACCTGACACAGTTACACCAGCTCTGTCAGGAGGAATGAGGGCTACAAACCTGACTCAGGAATGGGCCAAAATTCACCCAACTTATTGTGGGAAGCTTGTGGAAGGCTACCCAAAACGTTTGACCCAAGTTAAACTATTTAAAGGCAATGCTACCAAATACTAATTGAGCGTATGTACACTTCTGACCCACTGGGAATACGATGAAAAAAATAAAAGCTGAAATAAATAATTCTCTCTACTATTATTCTGACATTGCACATTCTTAAAATAAAGTGGTGATCCTAACTGACCTAAGACAGGGAATTTTTACCAGGATGAAATGTCAGGAATTGTGAAATCTGAGTTACATTTTTTTGGGCTAAGGTGTATGTAAACTTCAGACTTCAACTGTATATACTGTATGATGAGCCTTTACTAAAATACAGTATACACACATGAAGTGGGTAAAACAGTATGTAAACATTATTAAAGTGACCAGTGTTCAATGACTCTATGTCATTACTATGCGGCGGTTGACTAGTGGTGACTGCTTAACAGTCTGATGTCCCGGGATAGAAGCTGTTAATCAGTCTCTCGGTCCCAGCTTGGATGCACCTACCTCTCCTCCTTCTGGATGGTAGCGGGGTGAACAAGCTGTGGCTCGGGTGGCTGAGGTCCTTTATGAACTTCTTGGCCTTCCTGTAACACCGGGTGCTGTAGAGGGCAGGCAGGGTGGCCCTGGTGAGGCGTTGTCCTGACTGCACCACCCTCTGAAGAGCCCTGCGGTGCTGTAGATGTCCTGGAGGGCAGGCAGGGTGGCCCTGGTGAGGCGCTGTGCCGACTGCACCACCCTCTGAAGAGCCCTGCGGTGCTGTAGATGTCCTGGAGGGCAGGCAGGGTGGCCCTGGTGAGGCGTTGTCCTGACTGCACCACCCTCTGAAGAGCCCTGCGGTGCTGTAGATGTCCTGGAGGGCAGGCAGGGTGGCCCTGGTGAGGCGTTGTGCCGACTGCACCACCCTCTGGAGAGCCCTGCGGTGCTGTAGATGTCCTGGAGGGCAGGCAGGGTGGCCCTGGTGAGGCGTTGTGCCGACTGCACCACCCTCTGGAGAGCCCTGAGATTGCGTACGGTGCCTTTGCCGTACCAAGCGGTGATACTGCTCTCTGGAATTAGATCCTCACCCTGAGCTCCTCTACTTTATTGCCCAGGGACTGAACTTTATCGAGCAATATACTCGGAAGCGATAGATGGTATGCACTCCGCCTGAGTCTGACTAGGGCCCCACTTCTTTCTGCGTTTTGGTTGCAGCCTCTGGGATGGATAGAGCTGACTCAGGAAGTTCAAACAAAGGATCCAGGTCGGGGAAGAAGAATTTCCGCTCGAATTTCGAATGAGTGATCGGCAAACCAATGTCCCAAAGTTTTTTTCAGCTGTAGGTAATACTACAACAAACACTGAGAAATAACACCTACAGTATATATTGCAAAGTTGGCTAGCTACATATCCCCCCTAACTAATCCAGTTAGACCTTTATCTACCTATCCCCCCTAACTAATCCAGTTAGACCTCTATCTACCTATCCCCCCTAACTAATCCAGTTAGACCTCTATCTACCTATCCCCCATAACTAATCAAGTTAGACCTCTATCTACCTATCCCCCCTAACTAATCCAGTTAGACCTCTATCTACCTATCCCCCTAACTAATCCAGTTAGACCTCTATCTACCTATCCCCTAACTAATCCAGTTAGACCTCTATCTACCTATCCCCCTAACTAATCCAGTTAGACCTTTATCTACCTATCCCCCCTAACTAATCCAGTTAGACCTCTATCTACCTATCCCCCCTAACTAATCCAGTTAGACCTCTATCTACCTATCCCCCATAACTAATCCAGTTAGACCTCTATCTACCTATCCCCCCTAACTAATCCAGTTAGACCTCTATCTACCTATCCCCCCTAACTAATCCAGTTAGACCTCTATCTACCTATCCCCCCTAACTAATCCAGTTAGACCTCTATCTACCTATCCCCCCTAACTAATCCAGTTAGACCTCTATCTACCTATCCCCCCTAACTAATCCAGTTAGACCTCTATCTACCTATCCCCCCTAACTAATCCAGTTAGACCTCTATCTACCTATCCCCCCTAACTAATCCAGTTAGACCTCTATCTACCTATCCCCCTAACTAATCCAGTTAGACCTCTATCTACCTATCCCCCCTAACTAATCCAGTTAGACCTCTATCTACCTATCCCCCCTAACTAATCCAGTTAGACCTCTATCTACCTATCCCCCCTAACTAATCCAGTTAGACCTCTATCTACCTATCCCCCCTAACTAATCCAGTTAGACCTCTATCTACCTATCCCCCTAACTAATCCAGTTAGACCTCTATCTACCTATCCCCCCTAACTAATCCAGTTAGACCTCTATCTACCTATCCCCCCTAACTAATCCAGTTAGACCTCTATCTACCTATCCCCCATAACTAATCCAGTTAGACCTCTATCTACCTATCCCCCCTAACTAATCCAGTTAGACCTCTATCTACCTATCCCCCCTAACTAATCCAGTTAGACCTCTATCTACCTATCCCCCCTAACTAATCCAGTTAGACCTCTATCTACCTATCCCCCCTAACTAATCCAGTTAGACCTCTATCTACCTATCCCCCATAACTAATCCAGTTAGACCTCTATCTACCTATCCCCCATAACTAATCCAGTTAGACCTCTATCTACCTATCCCCCCTAACTAATCCAGTTAGACCTCTATCTACCTATCCCCCTAACTAATCCAGTTAGACCTCTATCTACCTATCCCCCCTAACTAATCCAGTTAGACCTCTATCTACCTATCCCCCCTAACTAATCCAGTTAGACCTCTATCTACCTATCCCCCTAACTAATCCAGTTAGACCTCTATCTACCTATCCCCCCTAACTAATCCAGTTAGACCTCTATCTACCTATCCCCCATAACTAATCCAGTTAGACCTCTATCTACCTATCCCCCCTAACTAATCCAGTTAGACCTCTATCTACCTATCCCCCCTAACTAATCCAGTTAGACCTCTATCTACCTACCCCCCCTAACTAATCCAGTTAGACCTCAGCCTGGTATCTTACCTCCCTCCACCTGGGCCTTAGCAGCAAATCTGCTCTGTTCGATAAACCCTTGTTATTAGAGGGTTTACGTGGGCGTGTGTAGGGGAGTGTGTGTGCGTGTGTAGGGGAGTGCGTGTGCGTGTGTAGGGGAGTGTGTGTGCGTGTGTAGGGGAGTGTGTGTGCGTGTGTAGGGGAGTGTGTGTGCGTGTGTAGGGGAGTGTGTGTGCGTGTGTAGGGGAGTGTGTGTGCGTGTGCTTGTGTGTGGGTGAGAGAGAATCAATTAACTCAGGATCTCTGCACTCTGCATCTGTGACAAATGATGTGGTTCCAAATAAAGGAGTGTAATGTGCATGTCAGTTAGGTGCAGGCTACTCTCTCCTCATCCTGTCTCTCCTTACCCTCCCGCTCTACCCCCCCCCCTCTCTATACCCCAAATAAAGGAGTGTAATGTGCATGTCAGTTAGGTGCAGGCTACTCTCTCCTCATCCTGTCTTTCCAGTTAGTTGCTCAGCTGCTGGAATTATTAGGCTAGGTAAATAAATATGGCACACATAATCCCACCCCCCCCGTCCCAGTTAGATGAGATTATTAGGCTAGGTAAATAAATATGGCACACATAATCCCATCCCCCAGTCCCAGTTAGATGAGATTATTAAACTAGGTAAATAAATATGGCACACATAATCCCATCCCCCAGTCCCAGTTAGATGAGATTATTAGGCTAGGTAAATAAATATGGCACACATAATCCCATCCCCCCCCGTCCCAGTTAGATGAGATTATTAGGCTAGGTAAATAAATATGGCACACATCATCCCATCCCCCCGTCCCAGTTAGATGAGATTATTAGGCTAGGTAAATAAATATGGCACACATAATCCCACCCCCCCCCCATCCCAGTTAGATGAGATTATTAGGCTAGGTTAATAAATATGGCACACATAATCCCATCCCCCCCGTCCCAGTCAAATGAGATTATTAGACTAGGTAAATAAATATGGCACACATCATCCCATCCCCCCGTCCCAGTTAGATGAGATTATTAGGCTAGGTAAATAAATATGGCACACATAATCCCCCCCCCCCCCGTCCCAGTTAGATGAGATTGTTAGGCTAGGTAAATAAATATGGCACAAATAATCCCATCCCCCAGTCCCAGTTAGATGAGATTATTAGGCTAGGTAAATAAATATGGCACACATCATCCCATCCCCCCCGTCCCAGTTAGATGAGATTATTAGGCTAGGTAAATAAGTATGGCACACATAATCCCATCCCCCCGTCCCAGTTAGATGAGATTAGCTGACAGATACTGTACTGAGTCCCATCAATATACAGACCAAGGTCTGTCTGCCTCTGTCTGTCTGTCCCTCCATCTGTCTATCCTTCAATTCAACACAGAACAATCAAGTTTTACACACAATATATATTTTATGTCCCGGAGTTTATGATAGAACATCAGAAAAGCATAGTGCTGACCTCATCGACATGGACATGGGGAGGGACACATTTAAATAAACAGTGCCATCTATTTAGTAGAGAGAGAGTGTTTATAATGAATTCACATCGCAGCAATAACCTACGGCTGGACATTCTCAGGGTACAGAGGAGAGATAGAGAGAGATTATGCTCACACACACACACACACAGATGGGCAGAAGGCGTGGAGGGGGGATACCAGGAAATGGACTGAATGCAACTTGTCCCAAAGAAGAAAGAATATCAAAGCATTCTGCACTCTCTTTTAGTCTCTCTCCTCTTCTGTCAATTTCATGTCTCTCTCCTCTCCTGTCAGTCTATTCTCTCTCTCCTCTTCTGTCAGTTTCATGTCTCTCTCCTCTTCTGTCAGTTTCATGTCTCTCTCCTCTTCTGTCAGTTTATTCTCTCTCTCCTCTTCTGTCAGTTTCATGTCTCTCTCATCTTCTGTCAGTTTCATGTCTCTCTCCTCTTCTGTCAGTTTCATGTCTCTCTCCTCTTCTGTCAGTTTAATCTCTCTCTCCTCTTCTGTCAGTTTCATGTCTCTCTCTCCTCTTCTCTCAGTTTTATGTCTCTCTCCTCTTCTGTCAGTTTAATCTCTCTCTCCTCTTCTGTCAGTCTATTCTCTCTCTCCTCTTCTGTCAGTTTCATGTCTCTCTCCTCTTCTGTCAGTTTCATGTCTCTCTCCTCTTCTGTCAGTTTATTCTCTCTCTCCTCTTCTGTCAGTTTCATGTCTCTCTCATCTTCTGTCAGTTTCATGTCTCTCTCCTCTTCTGTCAGTTTCATGTCTCTCTCCTCTTCTGTCAGTGTATTCTCTCTCTCCTCTTCTGTCAGTCTATTCTCTCTCCTCTTCTGTCAATTTAATCTCTCTCTCCTCTTCTGTCAGTTTCATGTCTCTCTCCTCTTCTGTCAGTTTCATGTCTCTCTCCTCTTCTGTCAGTTTCATGTCTCTCTCCTCTTCTGTCAGTTTAATCTCTCTCTCCTCTTCTGTCAGTTTCATGTCTCTCTCCTCTTCTGTCAGTCTATTCTCTCTCCTCTTCTGTCAGTTTCATGTCTCTCTCCTCTTCTGTCAGTCTATTCTCTCTCCTCTTCTGTCAGTTTCATGTCTCTCTCCTCTTCTGTCAGTTTATTCTCTCTCTCCTCTTCTGTCAGTTTCATGTCTCTCCTCTTCTGTCAGTTTCATGTCTCTCTCCTCTTCTGTCAGTCTATTCTCTCTCCTCTTCTGTCAGTTTCATGTCTCTCTCCTCTTCTGTCAGTCTATTCTCTCTCCTCTTCTGTCAATTTCATGTCTCTCTCCTCTTCTGTCAGTTTCATGTCTCTCTCCTCTTCTGTCAATTTAATCTCTCTCTCCTCTTCTGTCAGTTTTATGTCTCTCTCCTATTCTGTCAGTTAATTCTCTCTCTCCTCTTCTGTCAGTTTATTCTCTCTCTCCTCTTCTGTCAGTTTATTCTCTCTCTCCTCTTCTGTCAGTTTATTCTCTCTCTCCTCTTCTGTCAGTCTATTCTCTCTCCTCTTCTGTCAATTTAATCTCTCTCTCCTCTTCTGTCAGTTTCATGTCTCTCTCCTCTTCTGTCAGTCTATTCTCTCTCCTCTTCTGTCAGTTTCATGTCTCTCTCCTCTTCTGTCAGTCTATTCTCTCTCCTCTTCTGTCAGTTTCATGTCTCTCTCCTCTTCTGTCAGTTTATTCTCTCTCTCCTCTTCTGTCAGTTTCATGTCTCTCTCCTCTTCTGTCAGTTTCATGTCGCTCTCCTCTTCTGTCAGTCTATTCTCTCTCCTCTTCTGTCAGTTTCATGTCTCTCTCCTCTTCTGTCAGTCTATTCTCTCTCCTCTTCTGTCAGTTTCATGTCTCTCTCCTCTTCTGTCAGTTTCATGTCTCTCTCCTCTTCTGTCAATTTAATCTCTCTCTCCTCTTCTGTCAGTTTTATGTCTCTCTCCTATTCTGTCAGTTTATTCTCTCTCTCCTCTTCTGTCAGTTTATTCTCTCTCTCCTCTTCTGTCAGTTTATTCTCTCTCTCCTCTTCTGTCAGTTTATTCTCTCTCTCCTCTTCTGTCAGTCTATTCTCTCGCCTCTTCTGTCAGTTTCATGTCTCTCTCCTCTTCTGTCAGTTTCATGTCTGTCTCCTCTTCTGTCAATTTAATCTCTCTCTCCTCTTCTGTCAGTTTTATGTCTCTCTCCTATTCTGTCAGTTTATTCTCTCTCTCCTCTTCTGTCAGTTTATTCTCTCTCTCCTCTTCTGTCAGTTTATTCTTTCTCTCCTCTTCTGTCAGTTTATTCTCTCTCTCCTCTTCTGTCAGTTTAATCTCTCTCTCCTCTTCTGTCAGTTTCATGTCTCTCAGCTCTCCTCTCCTGTGTCAGTTTCATGTCTCTCCCCTCTTCTGTCAGTTTAATCTCTATCTCCTCTTCTGTCAGTTTAATCTCTCTTTCCTCTTCTGTCAGTTTAATCTCTCTCTCATCTTCTGTCAGTTTCATGTCTCTCCCCTCTTCTGTCAGTGTCATGTCTCTCTCCTCTCCTGTCAGTTTCATGTCTCTCTCATCTTCTGTCAGTTTATTCTCTCTCTCCTCTTCTGTCAGTTTCATGTCTCTCTCCTCTTCTGTCAGTTTATTCTCTCTCTCCTCTTCTGTCAGTTTATTCTCTCTCTCCTCTTCTGTCAGTTTCATGTCTCTCTCCTCTTCTGTCAGTTTCATGTCTCTCTGCTCTCCTGTGTCAGTTTCATGTCTCTTTGCTCTCCTCTCCTGTGTCAGTGTCATGTCTCTCTGCTCTCCTCTTCTGTGTCAGTGTCATGTCTCTCTGCTCTCCTTTTCTGTGTCAGTGTCATGTCTCTCTGCTCTCCTCTTCTGTGTCAGTGTCATGCCTCTCTGCTCTCCTCTCCTGTGTCAGTTTCATGTCTCTCTGCTCTCCTCTCCTGTGTCAGTGTCATGTCTCTCTGCTCTCCTCTCCTGTGTCAGTGTCATGTTTCTCTGCTCTCCTCTCTTGTGTCAGTTTCATGTCTATACTAACCAAGGAAAGCCTACTTTAATACTTTGGGCCAGGTCTGGGCAGTTTGAGTTTCATCTAGCAGATGTACAGTGGGGAGAACAAGTATTTGATACACTGCCGATTGTGCAGGTTTTCCCTACTTACAAAACATGTAGAGGTCTGTAATTTTTATCATAGGTACACTTCAACTGCAAGAGACAGAATCTAAAGCCAAATTCCAGAATATCACATTGTATGATTTTTAAGTAATTAATTAGCATTTTTTTTGCATGACATAAGTATTTGATACATCAGGAAATGCAGAACTTAATATTTGGTACAGAGACCTTTGTTTGCAATTACAGAGATCATACGTTTCCTGTAGTTCTTGACCAGGTTTGCACACACTGCAGCAGGGATTTTGGCCCACTCCTCCATACAGATCCTTCAGGTTTCGGGGCTGTCGCTGGGTTATACGGACTTTCAGCTCCCTCCAAAGATTTTCTATTAGGTTCAGGTCTGGAGACTGGCTAGGCCACTCCAGGACCTTGAGATGCTTCTTACGGAGCCACTCCTTAGTTGCCCTGGCTGTGTGTTTCGGGTCGTTGTCATGCTGGAAGTCCCAGCCACGACCCATCTTCAATGCTCTTACTGAGGGAAGGAGGTTGTTGGCCAAAATCTCACGATACATGGCCCCATCCTCCCCTCAATACGGTGCAGTCGTCCTGTCCCCTTTGCAGAAAAGCATCCCCAAAGAATGATGTTTCCACCTCCATGCTTCTCGGTTGAGATGGGGTTCTTGGGGTTGTACTCATCCTTCTTCCAAACACGGCGAGTGGAGTTTAGACAAAAAAGCTCTATTTTTGTCTCATCAGACCACATGACCTTCTCCCATTCCTCCTCTGGATCATCCAGATGGTCATTGGCAATCTTCAGACGGGCCTGGACATGCGCTGGCTTGAGCAGGGGGACCTTGCGTGCGCTGCAGGATTTTAATCCATGACGGCATTGTCTGTTGCTAATGGTTTTCTTTGAGACTGTGGTCCCAGCTCTCTTCAGGTCATTGACCAGGTTCTGCCGTGTAGTTCTGGGCTGATCCCTCACTTTCCTCATGATCATTGATGCCCCACGAGGTGAGATCTTACATGGAGCCCCAGACCGAGGGTGATTGACCATCATCTTGAACTTCTTCCATTTTCTAATAATTGCGCCAACAGTTGCCTTCTCACCAAGCTGCTTGCCTATTGTCCTGTAGCCCATCCCGGCCTTGTGCAGGTCTAGAATTTTATCCCTGATGTCCTTACACAGCTCTCTGGTCTTGGCCATTGTGGAGAGGTTGGAGTCTGTTTGATTGAGTGTGTGGACAGGTGTCTTTTATAAAGGTAACGAGTTCAAACAGGTGCAGTTAATACAGGTAATGAGTGGAGAACAGGAGGGATTCTCTAAGAAAAACGAACAGGTCTGTGAGAGCCGTAATTATTACTGGTTGGTAGGTGATCAAATACTTATGTCATGCAATAAAATTAAATTAATTACTTAAAAATCAGATAATGTGATTTTCTGGACTTGAAGTGTACCTATGATAAAAATGACAGACATCTACATGCTTTGTAAGTAGGAAAACCTGCAAAATCGGCAGTGTATCAAATACTTGTTCTCCCCACTGTATATTGTTTCTCTCAAGGTTTCGACTGTTTGGACGTTGGATGACATTATAAACAAGCGGGCGGTGCTGGGCTGTGGACGCTGAACCACTAATTGGTCTAATTGTTAGCAGTTGTCTACAGGGATCCAGCCTGGGGCTGGGCTGCACACACACACACACACAGACACACACACAGACACAGACACACACACACACACACACACACACACACACACACACACACACACACACACACACACACACACACACACACACACACACACACACACACACACACACACACACACACGGGTTGTATTGCAGCATTGGAGCAGTGCTGTGATTACAGGTTTAAAGACTTCCTTTGTGTGTTTATGTCCCAGATAGGCTTCAAACGGCCATGATTAGATAAATGACAGATATGGGGATGGGAAAAGGATTGGCATGGAGAGGGGGAGGCAGGAGATGTGATGGGACAGGAGAGGAGAGACAGAGACAGAGTGACGTATGTCCTTCTCTTTTCACTGAATTTTGGCCGACTCAACTGAGGGTAGTGTTTCTCTCTGTCTTTTAGACACTTGTTTTCCATCCAGGATATGATCTGTTTTATGTTGAGATACAGAGGGACAGCAGTTCTCTTTCAGTGATTACATGGTTCTAAGGGATGGTACGTCAGAGAGGTTTAAGAGGGCAGTTGGTGTTATTTCCTGGGTCAGTCTCTAAAAGCACAGGATCACAACACATTATCACAACACATTATCACAACACATTATCACAAAACAGTATCACAACACAGTATCACAGCACATTATCACAACACATGATCACAACACATTGTCCAACACATTATCCAATACAGTATCACGACACAGTATCACAACACATTATCATAACACAGTGTCACAACACAGTATCTCAACACAGTATCACAACACATTATCCAACACAGTATCACAACACATTATCACAACACATTATCACAACACATTATCACAACACAATATCACAACACAGTAACACAACACAGTAACACAACACATTATCCAACACAGTATCACAACACAGTATCACAACACAGTAACACAACACAGTATCCCAACACAGTATCACAACACAATATCACAACACAGTAACACAACACAGTATCCCAACACAGTATCACAACACAGTATCACAACACAGTAACACAACACAGTATCCCAACACAGTATCACAACACAATATCACAACACAGCAACACAACACAGTAACACAACACAGTATCCCAACACAGTGTCACAACACAGTATCCAACACAGTATTACAAATTGCTTAGTAGAAATATGTACCAGGCACAATATGTTTTACTTTTTTTGTGTACAGGACACCATTTTCTTCATAACACATGTTCAATTGTCAATACACCAACACAGCTGGATCATTTACAAACACTGTCATGACACTGTGGTGATCTGTCCCCATGTGATCTGTAATGGCCTCGTCCACTGGAAATGCAGCTGGAGAATCATTCAGCTCTATTTTGTCACCTCAATAGCTGAATAGCTGAATTAATTACATTTCTAGACTGCACTCCCAACTGAAAAAGGCCTGTATTTATTTTTGTCCCTTTAAAACATTGCAATCACTTTGTCTTACCCATAAAAAGTATCATGATTATATAGGAGGTTTTATTTTATTTTTTATAAGAAGGCTGTTTGAGTTCATAAGACATTACACGCTATGCTCAGGCAAGGCAGTGGCTTTCATCTCTCCCCAGTCACCTCACTTTCCAGCCTTTAGCTCAGTGGGCTATGCTCAGGCAAGGCAGTGGCTTTCATCTCTCCCCAGGCTCCTCACTTTCCCGCCTTTAGCTCAGTGGGCTATGCTCAGGCAAGGCAGTGGCTTTCATCTCTCCCCAGTCACCTCACATTCCAGCCTTTAGCTCAGTGGGCTATGCTCAGGCAAGGCAGTGGCTTTCATCTCTCCCCAGTCACCTCACTTTACAGCCTTTAGCTCAGTGGGCTATGCTCAGGCAAGGCAGTGGCTTTCATCTCTCCCCAGTCACCTCACTTTCCAGCCTTTAGCTCAGTGGGCTATGCTCTGCTGAGGTGGGAACAGTCTGTGGCGGGGGTGTTAACGCGAGACGGTAACGGTTCAGCAGCACAGCGCCCAGGCAGCCACCCACTGAAGGAGGGAAAGAGCGTGAAATCCTGAGCACCTGGTGGCAGTTTCTACACAAGTGTCTGCAGCTGGTGCTCTGAGTCTGCAGCAACACAGCCAGCTGTGCTCCCTTCCTCCCTCTCCTTCCCTCCTTCCCTCCCTCCCTCCTCAGTATAACACTATAGAGTGTCTGACAGAGGGTAGGCTATAGGTAGGAAGAACTGGGCCTGGACTGAAAACTATAGGTTTTCTAATTAGGCAGCTAATTAGAAAACCAGACGTGTGTGTGCCAGTTTGAGCCATTCATTGACTGTAATGTTCTGGGTAGAACATTAGAAAGTTAGTGGTGTGATCACTATGGTTGTGGAGGACTGTAACTGTTCCTGTTGACCAGCCTGAAACAAGTCACACCTGTCTGATTAACATCATTAACTTGGTTAGACCTTCCATTCTCATGACATTTTAGTCATTCAGCAGATGCTCTTATCCAGATCGACTTACAGTAAGATAGGTGAGACAAACACATACAGTATCACAGTCATAGTAAGTACATTTTCTGTCTCTCAGGCTACCCTCTCAGCCCCTGCTCTCTGTCCCTCTCAGCCCCTGCTGTCTGTCCCTCTCAGCCCCTGCTCTCTGTCCCTCTCAGCCCCTGCTCTCTGTCCCTCTCAGCCCCTGCTCTCTGTCCCTCTCAGCCCCTGCTCTCTGTCCCTCTCAGCCCCTGCTCTCTGTCCCTCTCAGCCCCTGCTCTCTGTCCCTCTCAGCCCATGCTCTCTGTCCCTCTCAGCTCCTGCTCTCTGTCCCTCTCAGCCCCTGCTCTCTGTCCCTCTCAGCCCCTGCTCTCTGTTCCATGGAGGTGTGGACAATTAATAACCCCAGTTACTTCCTGTCTTAATGACTGACACACCGGGCATTAAAAGGTGGCAGAGGGTCGAAGGGCACTGGGCTCTGTCAACTAGGGCACATAACACCACTGTCTGGCACTCATTAATCAGGACAACAAGGAGGTGTGTGTGCGTGCGTGTGTGTGTGTGTGTGTGTGTGTGTGTGTGTGTGTGTGTGTGTGTGTGTGTGTGTGTGTGTGTGTGGGGGGGGGTGCGTGCGTGCGTGTGTGTGTGTGAGAGAGAGAGGGGGATGAGTGAGGGAAAGGGAAGGAGTATTTCTTGTAGAGGGGAGACGAGAGACAGAATTGTGACGGAATCAACTAGCTGGTACAGTAAGTCAGGAAGCTGAAGAGAATATATCCTGGGGGTGGTGGGGGATATAGTGGGAAGTACATAACATTATTACATAACAAGAGAATATATCCTGAAGGTGGTGGGGGATATAGTGGGAAGTACATAACAAGATAATATATATCCTGAGGGTGGTGGGGGATATAGTGGGAAGTACATAACATCATTACATAACAAGATAATATATATCCTGAGGGTGGTGGGGGATATAGTGGGAAGTACATAACATCACTACATAACAAGAGAATATATCCTGAGGGTGGTGGGGGATATAGTGGGAACTACATAACATCACTACATAACAAGAGAATATATCCTGAGGGTGGTGGGGGATATAGTGGGAAGTACATAACATCATTACATAACAAGAGAATATATCCTGAGGGTGGTGGGGGATATAGTGGGAAGTACATAACATCATTACATAACAAGAGAATATATCCTGAGGGTGGTGGGGGATATAGTGGGAAGTACATAACAAGATAATATATATCCTGAGGGTGGTGGGGGATATAGTGGGAAGTACATAACAAGATAATATATATCCTGAGGGTGGTGGGGGATATAGTGGGAAGTACATAACATCATTACATAACAAGAGAATATATCCTGAGGGTGGTGGGGGATATAGTGGGAACTACATAACATCACTGCTAATGCACTACATAACATGTCTCAGTAAGAAACAGACAGATGTTGAAACCAAACCCCTCTACTGCTAGGCTACACCACCCCGAGATGAAACTCAGTCAGACGGACCACATCACATCACAGCCTCCAAAAACAACCGTTTAATTACGCCGAATCGACTAAATTAACCGTCGACGAGCCACAGCTTTCAAGTCCACCTCTAAATAGCATTCGATCAAAGTGTGATGGATTTTCTGTCCTTAAAAACACATCTGAAGTGCATTCCGGATGGTAAAAACACAAACAATTAAAGACTAATAAGGCTCCAACTGTTAGACGTCTGGAATCCCATAATTTTATGTGTGGATATTTCACACAGTAAAAGTTCCGTTGGTTGTAAACCACAAAGACACGCCGACTCATAAGGAGGGATGAGATGTAAAAGGATCCTGGTCGTTGTAAACCTCATAAGGAGGGATGAGATGTAACAGGATCCTGGTCGTTGTACCTCATAAGGAGGGATGAGATGTAAAAGGATCCTGGTCGTTGTAAACCTCATAAGGAGGGATGAGATGTAAAAGGATCCTGGTCGTTGTAAACCTCATAAGGAGGGATGAGATGTAAAAGGATCCTGGTCGTTGTAAACCTCATAAGGAGGGATGAGATGTAAAAGGATCCTGGTCGTTGTACCTCATAAGGAGGGATGAGATGTAAAAGGATCCTGGTCGTTGTAAACCTCATAAGGAGGGATGAGATGTAAAATAATCCTGGTCGTTGTAAACCTCATAAGGAGGGATGAGATGTAACAGGATCCTGGTCGTTGTAAACCTCATAAGGAGGGATGAGATGTAAAAGGATCCTGGTTGTTGTACCTCATAAGGAGGGATGAGATGTAAAAGGATCCTGGTCGTTGTAAACCTCATAAGGAGAGATGAGATGTAATAGGATCCTGGTCGTTGTAAACCTCATAAGGAGGGATGAGATGTAAAAGGATCCTGGTCGTTGTAAACCTCATAAGGAGGGATGAGATGTAAAATAATCCTGGTCGTTGTAAACCTCATAAGGAGGGATGAGATGTAACAGGATCCTGGTCGTTGTAAACCTCATAAGGAGTGATGAGATGTAAAAGGATCCTGGTCGTTGTAAACCTCATAAGGAGAGATGAGATGTAATAGGATCCTGGTCGTTGGAAACCTCACAAGGAGGGATGAGATGTAAAAGGATCCTGGTCGTTGTACCTCATAAGGAGGGATGAGATGTAAAAGGATCCTGGTCGTTGTAAACCTCATAAGGAGGGATGAGATGTAAAAGGATCCTGGTCGTTGTAAACCTCATAAGGAGGGATGAGATGTAAAAGGATCCTGGTCGTTGTAAACCTCATAAGGAGGGATGAGATGTAACAGGATCCTGGTCGTTGTAAACCTCATAAGGAGTGATGAGATGTAAAAGGATCCTGGTCGTTGTAAACCTCATAAGGAGAGATGAGATGTAATAGGATCCTGGTCGTTGGAAACCTCACAAGGAGGGATGAGATGTAAAAGGATCCTGGTCGTTGTACCTCATAAGGAGGGATGAGATGTAAAAGGATCCTGGTCGTTGTAAACCTCATAAGGAGGGATGAGATGTAAAAGGATCCTGGTCGTTGTAAACCTCATAAGGAGGGATGAGATGTAAAAGGATCCTGGTCGTTGTAAACCTCATAAGGAGGGATGAGATGTAAAAGGATCCTGGTCGTTGTACCTCATAAGGAGGGATGAGATGTAAAAGGATCCTGGTCGTTGTAAACCTCATAAGGAGGGATGAGATGTAAAAGGATCCTGGTCGTTGTAAACCTCATAAGGAGTGATGAGATGTAAAAGGATCCCGGTCGTTGTAAACCTCATAAGGAGGGATGAGATGTAAAAGGATCCCGGTCGTTGTAAACCTCATAAGGAGGGATGAGATGTAAAAGGATCCTGGTCGTTGTAAACCTCATAAGGAGGGATGAGATGTAAAAGGATCCTGGTCGTTGTACCTCATAAGGAGGGATGAGATGTAAAAGGATCCTGGTCGTTGTAAACCTCATAAGGAGGGATGAGATGTAAAAGGATCCTGGTCGTTGTAAACCTCATAAGGAGGGATGAGATGTAAAAGGATCCTGGTCGTTGTAAACCTCATAAGGAGGGATGAGATGTAAAAGGATCCTGGTCATTGTAAACCTCATAAGGAGGGATGAGATGTAAAAGGATCCTGGTCGTTGTACCTCATAAGGAGGGATGAAATGTAAAAGGATCCTGGTCGTTGTAAACCTCATAAGGAGGGATGAGATGTAAAAGGATCCTGGTCGTTGTAAACCTCATAAGGAGGGATGAGATGTAAAAGGATCCTGGTCGTTGTAAACCTCATAAGGAGGGATGAGATGTAAAAGGATCCTGGTCGTTGTAAACCTCATAAGGAGGGATGAGATGTAAAAGGATCCTGGTCGTTGTAAACCTCATAAGGAGGGATGAGATGTAAAAGGATCCTGGTCGTTGTAAACCTCATAAGGAGGGATGAGATGTAAAAGGATCCTGGTCGTTGTAAACCTCATAAGGAGGGATGAGATGTAAAAGGATCCTGGTCGTTGTAAACCTCATAAGGAGAGATGAGATGTAAAAGGATCCTGGTCGTTGTAAACCTCATAAGGAGGGATGAGATGTAAAAGGATCCTGGTCGTTGTAAACCTCATAAGGAGGGATGAGATGTAAAAGGATCCTGGTCGTTGTAAACCTCATAAGGAGGGATGAGATGTAAAAGGATCCTGGTCGTTGTAAACCTCATAAGGAGGGATGAGATGTAAAAGGATCCTGGTCGTTGTAAACCTCATAAGGAGGGATGAGATGTAAAAGGATCCTGGTCGTTGTACCTCATAAGGAGGGATGAGATGTAAAAGGATCCTGGTCGTTGTAAACCTCATAAGGAGGGATGAGATGTAAAAGGATCCTGGTCGTTGTAAACCTCATAAGGAGGGATGAGATGTAAAAGGATCCTGGTCGTTCTATAAATGTCACTTTGACATACCAGTTTATTTCAGACTGGTTCATTTATCTTGAAAGGGGTTTGATTTATGAAATGGCAGTTTGGGAATCATGTTTCAACTACTAATTTTCTTGGCTAAACATCTCACCACAGTATTATTCCTCTATTCATATATAGTGCTTTCAGTCTGTACATTTACATTTGAGTCATTCACCAGACACACGTTTTATTTTATTGTTTTTATTTAACATTTATTTAACTAGACAATTCAGTTAAGAACAAATTCTTATTTACATTGACGGCCGACCCCGGGCCAAACCCGGACGACCCCGGGCCAAACCCGGACGACCCCGGGCCAAACCCGGACGACACTGGGCCAATTGTGAGCCGCCCTATGGGACTCTCAATCACGAATCGAACCAGGGTCTGTAGTGACACCTCTAGCACTGAGGATCACAGTCAGAGTAGCCCTTCTCTCATGCACATTCTGGGAATCCCTCCACTCTCCCTCTGTCATCCATCCAGATACTGCCCAGGCAGGCAGGCACCTTCCAGGTGAATGATTGACCCTGGTGGATTAGTGTAGGCACCCTTCAGGTATTAACAGCAGCAGTCATCAACATGGTCACATGATGCCTCCAATCCATCAGCCATTCTCCTCTATTTGGCTTATCTTGATAAGAGGAGCGGGTTACTTATTGGCACCCTGGTAGACACACACACACACACACACACACACACACACACACACACACACACACACACACACACACACACACACACACACACACACACACACACACACACACACACACACACACACACACACACACACACACACACACACACACACACACACACACACACACACACACACACACACACACACACACACACACACCTCTGGGAGTTGACCCTGATATAGTTGAATCTGTCCCTATGGAAGACAGCTCGTTAACCAGCGTTATGTGGGGACAGGGTGTATTTTAAGCAATTAATTTGCAACTCGGGAGCCAAACTGGAACTTTTAAATATTGACCACTGCACTGAGAAAATGAATAAGAAGAAAGTATTTGGGAGTATCATTATGCATAGAAGCATCCAGGAGATTGAGTAGACCTGACATTTGACCTCTTATAGCCCTGCCTGATGGTTAACGTGATTGGCTACAGTGTGAGAGCCAATGATCTATTAAGAATTAGCACCCTGACTGTTACACACGGCTGTAGGTTTGGAATGAAGTGTGTCACTGCACAGCAGTTTGTGTGTGCTCTGTCCCTCTGTCACTCTGTCACTTCTTCCCTTTCTCTCTTCTCTCTATGGCTTTGTTTCTGGTCTCTCTCGACAGCCAGCGCCTGGGAGTTTTCCAAGCAATGTTCCAGCATGGTTCAGGTTGGCAAGGTGGTTCAGTATAAAGGGTTTTTGTAAGGAGTGTTGAGTAACAAACAAATAAATAAACTACACAAAAGTGTCCCATTTATTTTCTCTATCAAAACAACTTATTGTGGAGGATGAAGTTGACAGCTCAACAAGTCTCAATAATCAACCGGGTATCACAGTCCTGAGTGCCACAGGAGCGTATCATCCTGTCTTATTGAGCTAGGTTGTAGTTTATATCAACCTGTCTTATCTGGGTAGGTTGTAGTTTTTTATCATCCTGTCTTTCTAGCTAGGTTGTAGATTTTATCATCCTGTCTTATTGTAGGTTGTAGTTTTTATCATCATGTCTTTCTAGCTAGGTTGTAGTTTTTATCATCATGTCTTTTTAGCTAGGTTGTAGTTTATATCACCCTGTCTTTCTAGCTAGGTTGTAGTTTTAATCATCCTGTCTTATCTGGGTAGGTTGTAGTTTTTTATCATCCTGTCTTATTGAGCTAGGTTGTAGTTTATATCATCCTGTCTTATCTGGGTAGGTTGTAGTTTTTATCATCCTGTCTTTCTAGCTAGGTTGTAGTTTATATCATCCTGTCTTATCTGGGTAGGTTGTAGTTTTTATCATCATGTCTTTCTAGCTAGGTTGTAGTTTTTTATCATCCTGTCTTTCTAGCTAGGTTGTAGTTTATATCATCATGTCTTTCTAGCTAGGTTGTAGTTTATATCATCCTGTCTTATCTGGGTAGGTTGTAGTTTTTATCATCCTGTCTTATCTGGGTAGGTTGTAGTTTTTATCATCCTGTCTTTCTAGCTAGGTTGTAGTTTTTTAGCATCATGTCTTTCTAGCTAGGTTGTAGTTTTTATCATCCTGTCTTTCTAGCTAGGTTGTAGTTTATATCCTCCTGTTTTTCTAGCTAGGTTGTAGTTTATATCATCATATCTTATCTAGCTAGGTTGTAGTTTTTATCATCCTGTCTTATCTGGGTAGGTTGTAGTTTTTATCACCCTGTCTTATCTGGGTAGGTTGTAGTTTCTTGTCCACACTGTGCTACTGCAGAGCCTAGTGCCACGTGTTGTTGGCTTGGTGCCCGTGGTGTGTGCTTGGTGCCCGTGGTGTGTGCCTGGTACCCGTGGTGTGCTCCATGGTGTGTGCTTGGTGCCCGTGGTGTGCTCCATGGTGTGTGCTTGGTGCTCGTGGTGTGTGCTTGGTGTCCGTGGTGTTGGCTTGGTGCCCGTGGTGTGTGCTTGGTGCCCGTGGTGTGTGCCTGGTACCCGTGGTGTGCTCCATGGTGTGTGCTTGGTGCTCGTGGTGTGTGCTTGGTGTCCGTGGTGTGTGCTTGGTGCCCGTGGTGTGCTCCATGGTGTGTGCTTGGTGCCCGTGGTGTGCTCCATGGTGTGTGCTTGGTGCCCATGGTGTGTGCTTGGTGCCCGTGGTGTGCTCCATGGTGTGTGATTGGTGCCCGTGGTGTGCTCCATTGTGTGTGCTTGGTGCCCGTGGTGTGCTCCATGGTGTGTGATTGGTGCCTGTGGTGTGCTCCATGGTGTGTGCTTTGTGCCCGTGGTGTGCTCCATGGTGTGTGCTCCCTGCTCCACAGTGTTAGTGTGTTTGTCAGAGTGCGGATTCATCTGCCGGAGTGGGGAAGTGTGTGAGCGTGCTAGCAAGGGGATCACAGGTGTGTTTCTGTGCTCCGCAGAGAGAGCCCCCACCTCCCAACCCCCACGTCCCTATGCATCCTGGGTAATATCAGCCCACAGAGCACCTGCGTCCCTCTCCCACTCACCCCACACACACCTCTAATAGCAGCTTATCAGGCAGTAATATGGTTTCTGTAATGCCCAGCTGTGGTTACTCAGCCCCACAATATACACACACACACAATACACACTCACACACGTATACACACACACTCACACACTGTCCCTGCAGTCTCAATAAGCACATCCTGTACTGTCCAACTGACTCTGTTAGCATTAGGGTAGCTAGACCACCACACAGACAGACAGTGCCACACAGATGGATAAATGGAGCTCTGTCTTTCTGTCACACACACACACACACACTGCAGCGTGATGACAGCCCCCCCCCCCCCCCCCCCACACACACACACTCCCGTCATCTCCCTCAAACTAATATTATCCACCAAATACACAATGATGCCTTTTATTGTGTCTGTGTAACTATGGCCATGTGTGTGTGGCCCACATACACCACTACAGTTAGCTGGGATGTGTTTCTATTGCGGCGGGCTAATTCTGAATAGATCACTTTTGGAGAGGAACCAGAGGAACCCCCACCCCACCGCTGAGGAACCCCCACCCCACCCCTGAGGAACCAGAGGAACCCCCACCCCACCCCTGAGGAACCAGAGGAACCCCCACCCCACCCCTGAGGAACCAGAGGAACCCCCACCACACCCCTGAGGAACAAACCACCCCTGAGGAACCAGAGGAACCCCCACCCCACCGCTGAGGAACCAGAGGAACCCCCACCCCACCCCTGAGGAACCAGAGGAACCCCCACCCCACCCCTGAGGAACCAGAGGAACCCCCACCCCACCCCTGAGGACCCAGAGGAACCCCCACCCCACCCCTGAGGAACCAGAGGAACCCCCACCCCACTCCCGAGGAACCAGAGGAACCCCCACCCCATCCCTGAGGAACCAGAGGAACCCCCACCCCATCCCTGAGGAACTAGAGGTACACCCACCCCACTCCTGAGTAACCAGAGGAACCCTTACCCCTGAGGAACCAGAGGAACCCTTACCCCTGAGGGACCAGAGGAACCCCCACCCCACCCCTGAGGAACTAGAGGAACTCTTACCCCTGAGGAACCAGAGAAACCCTTACCCCTGAGGAACCAGAGAAACCCTTACCCATGAGGAACCAGAGAAACTCTTACCCCTGAGGAACCAGAGGAACTCTTACCCCTGAGGAACAAGAGAAACCCTTACCCATGAGGAACCAGAGAAACCCTTACCCATGAGGAACCAGAGAAACTCTTACCCCTGAGGAACCAGGCAAACCCTTACCCATGAGGAACCAGAGGAACTCTTACCCCTGAGGAACAAGAGAAACCCTTACCCATGAGGAACCAGAGAAACCCTTACCCATGAGGAACCAGAGGAACTCTTACCCCTGAGGAACCAGAGAAACCCTTACCCATGAGGAACCAGAGAAACTCTTACCCCTGAGGAACCAGAGGAACTCTTACCCCTGAGGAACCAGAGGAACTCTTACCCCTGAGGAACCAGACAAACCCTTACTCCTGCTGTGATGATGGAAACATGGCAGACTGGGTCCAGATTCTCCACCATTTTCCTAAAGTGTGCACTTGCCTTGCACACTTTCTTGTATGGATTTAGAAATGGTGGAAACTCCTTCTTGTCAATACTTAGAACATTCCTATGCTTTTAAAATGACAGGGAGAATACAGGGGTGGAGAATTGGGACAGTGCAATGCAAATCGCAGCCTTATTCTCCCCTTCTCTGATAGGCCTGTTAGCCTGCCAGTCAACATTGTGGCCAACTCTAATCCAATAGCAAACAGGAGACTGGGTTATGACCCACCTCTCCATTGTTGTTCCTGATTGAGCCTCTCTCTGTATAATCTCTGTAATCAATGCCAGTCTCATACCTCGGGGGCTGAGAGGGGCGCGGGGGGCTGAGAGGGGATTGAAAGGGGTTAATGCTCAGCCAATTGAGCGAATAATGAGTTCAATTAGTTGATCCAAGGGGCTCAGGGCAGAATTAGGAGCAGAAGATCCAGCAAGAAAGAGAGAAAGAGAGAGAGAGAGAAATAGAGAAAGATAGAGAAAGATAGAGAGAGAGAAAGAGAGAGAGAGAGAGAGAGAGAGAGAGAGAGAGAGAGAGAGAGAGACTGAACTAGAGGCTAAGTGGTGTTAGACTGTACTCATTTAAAATGACACAAACAAAATAATCTTATGTTGATCCAGGTGATAACGCCTCTTCCCCCTCAGGAGACTGGAAAGATTCTGCAATGGGTCCTCAGATCCTCAAAAATGTCTACAGCTGCTCCATTGAGAGCATCTTGACTGGCTGCATCGCCGCTTGGTATGCAACTGCTTGGCATCTGACCGCAAGGTGCTACAGAGGGTAGTGGGTACTGGGCTGAGTTCCCTGCCATCCAGAACCTCTATACCTTTCAGAGGAAGGCCCTAAATATAGTCAAGGACTCCAGCCACCTAAGTCATAGATTGTTCTGTCTGCTACCGCACAGCAAGCGGTACCGATGCACCAAGTCTGGAACCAACAGGACCCTGAACATCTTCGACCCACAAGCCATAAGACTGCTAAATAGTTAGTGAAATAGTTAACCTAATAGCTGCCAGGGCTACCTGCACTGACCCTTTTTACACTAACTTTTAAAAACGACTTCATGTGCTGCTACTGTTTATTATCTGTTGCCTTTATTCCTAATTATATGTACAAAACTAAATGACCTTGTACCTCTGCACATTGACTTGGTACTGGTACCCCTTGTATAGGGTGGCTGGAGTCATATAGGGTGGCTGGAGTCATATAGGGTGGCTGGAGTCATATAGGGTGGCTGGAGTCTTAACTAGGGTGGCTGGAGTCATATAGGGTGGCTGGAGTCTTAACTAGGGTGGCTGGAGTCTTAACTAGGGTGGCTGGAGTCTTAACTAGGGTGGCTGGAGTCTTAACTAGGGTGGCTGGAGTCTTAACTAGGGTGGCTGGAGTCATATAGGGTGGCTGGAGTCTTAACTAGGGTGGCTGGAGTCTTAACTAGGGTGGCTGGAGTCTTAACTAGGGTGGCTGGAGTCTTAACTAGGGTGGCTGGAGTCATATAGGGTGGCTGGAGTCTTAACTAGGGTGGCTGGAGTCTTAACTAGGGTGGCTGGAGTCTTAACTAGGGTGGCTGGAGTCTTAACTAGGGTGGCTGGAGTCTTAACTAGGGTGGCTGGAGTCATATAGGGTGGCTGGAGTCTTAACTAGGGTGGCTGGAGTCTTAACTAGGGTGGCTGGAGTCTTAACTAGGGTGGCTGGAGTCTTAACTAGGGTGGCTGGAGTCTTAACTAGGGTGGCTGGAGTCTTTGACAATTTTTAGGGCCTTCCTCTGACACTGCCTGGTATAGAGGTCCTGGATGGCAGGAAGCTTGGCTCCGGTGATGTACAAGGCCGTACACACTACCCTCTGTAGTGCCTTGTGGTCGGAGGCCAACCAGTTGCCATACAAGGCAGTGATGCAATCTCGATGGTGCAGCTGTAAAACCTTTTGAGGATCTGAGGACCCATGCCAAATCTTTTCAGTCTCCTGAGGGGGAATAGGTTTTGTCATGCCCTCTTCACGACTGTCTTGGTGTGCTTGGACCATGTTAGTTTGTTGGTGATGTGGACGCCAAGGAACTTGAAGCTCTCAACCTGCTCCACTGCAGCCCCGTCGATGAGAATGGGGGCGTGCTCGGTCCTCCTTTTCCTGTAGTCCACATGTTATCATTGACTCAGTACTGATACTCCTTGTATATTGTCAAGTTATCATTGACTCAGTACTGATACTCCTTGTATATAGTCAAGTTATCATTGACTCAGTACTGATACTGCTTGTATATAGTCAGGTTATCATTGACTTGGTACTGATACTCCTTGTATATTGTCAGGTTATCATTGACTTGGTACTGATACTCCTTGTATTTAGTCAGGTTATCATTGACTTGGTACTGATACTCCTTGTATATTGTCAGGTTATCATTGACTTGGTACTGATACTCCTTGTATATTGTCAGGTTATCATTGACTTGGTACTGATACTCCTTGTATATTGTCAGGTTATCATTGACTTGGTACTGATACTCCTTGTATATTGTCAGGTTATCATTGACTTGGTACTGATACTGCTTGTATATAGTCAGGTTATCATTGACTTGGTACTGGTACTCCTTGTATTTAGTCAGGTTATCATTACTCATTATGTATCTATTATTACTTGTATTATTTTGTGTTTTACTTTTCTGTTACATCTCTATTTCTCTATGAATTGTTGGGAAGGGCCCATAAGCATTTCACTGCTTGTCCACATCTGTTGTTGACAAAGCATGTGACGAATACAATTAGATTTGTGTAAAGCCAGTGTGTCTATGTATGCGGATGACTCAACACTACACGTCAGCTACTACGGCAACCTAAATGACTACAACACGTAACAAAGAGCTGCAGTTAGATTCAGAATGGAAAGGAATAAGTTAGTCCTGCCTGTTTCTAAAACTAAAAGCATTGTATTTGGGACAAATCATTCACTAGTCCCTAAACCTCAATTATATCTTGTAATGAATAATGTGGAAATTGAGCAGGTTGAGGTGACTAAACTGCTAGGAGTATCCCTGGATTGTAAACAAGGCAGGTCCTACAGGCCATAGTTTCTACCTTCTTAACAACACTATCAACAAGGCAGGTCCTACAGGCCCTAGTTTCTACCTTCTTAACAGCACTATCAACAAGGCAGGTCCTACAGGCCCTAGTTTCTACCTTCATAACAACACTATCAACAAGGCAGGTCCTACAGGCCCTAGTTTCTACCTTCTTAACAACACTATCAACAAGGCAGGTCCTACAGGCCCTAGTTTCTACCTTCATAACAACACTATCAACAAGGCAGGTCCTACAGGCCCTAGTTTCTACCTTCTTAACAACACTATCAACAAGGCAGGTCCTACAGGCCCTAGTTTCTACCTTCATAACAACACTATCAACAAGGCAGGTCCTACAGGCCCTAGTTTCTACCTTCTTAACAACACTATCAACAAGGCAGGTCCTACAGGCCCTAGTTTCTACCTTCATAACAACACTATCAACAAGGCAGGTCCTACAGGCCCTAGTTTCTACCTTCTTAACAACACTATCAACAAGGCAGGTCCTACAGGCCCTAGTTTCTACCTTCATAACAACACTATCAACAAGGCAGGTCCTACAGGTCATAGTTTCTACCTTCTTAACAACACTATCAACAAGGCAGGTCCTACAGGCCATAGTTTCTACCTTCTTAACAACACTATCAACAAGGCAGGTCCTACAGGCCATAGTTTCTACCTTCATAACAACACTATCAACAAGGCAGGTCCTACAGGCCATAGTTTCTACCTTCTTAACAACACTATCAACAAGGCAGGTCCTACAGGCCATAGTTTCTACCTTCTTAACAACACTATCAACAAGGCAGGTCCTACAGGCCCTAGTTTCTACCTTCAAAACAACACTATCAACAAGGCAGGTCCTACAGGCCATAGTTTCTACCTTCATAACAACACTATCAACAAGGCAGGTCCTACAGGCCATAGTTTCTACCTTCTTAACAGCACTATCAACAAGGCAGGTCCTACAGGCCCTAGTTTCTACCTTCTTAACAACACTATCAACAAGGCAGGTCCTACAGGCCCTAGTTTCTACCTTCTTAACATCACTATCAACAAGGCAGGTCCTACAGGCCATAGTTTCGACCTTCTTAACAGCACTATCAACAAGGCAGGTCCTACAGGCCCTAGTTTCTACCTTCATAACAACACTATCAACAAGGCAGGTCCTACAGGCCCTAGTTTCTACCTTCTTAACATCACTATCAACAAGGCAGGTCCTACAGGCCATAGTTTCTACCTTCTTAACAGCACTATCAACAAGGCAGGTCCTACAGGCCCTAGTTTCTACCTTCATAACAGCACTATCAACAAGGCAGGTCCTACAGGCCCTAGTTTCTACCTTCATAACAACACTATCAACAAGGCAGGTCCTACAGGCCCTAGTTTCTACCTTCATAACAACACTATCAACAAGGCAGGTCCTACAGGCCATAGTTTCTACCTTCATAACAACACTATCAACAAGGCAGGTCCTACAGGTACTAGTTTTGTCACATCTGGTCTACTGTTCAGTCGTGTGCTCAAGTGCCACAAAGAGGGACTTAGGAAAATTACAATTGGCAGCACGGCTGGCCCTTAAAAGTACACGGGGAGCTAACTTGAATGATATGCATGTCAATCTCTCATGGCTCAAACTGGAGGAGAGATTGACTTCATCACTACTTGTTTTTGTAAGTACTTTTGACATGCTGAATGTACTGCGCTGCCTGTTTAAACTACTAGCACAATTTGTATTTATTATTTTATTTATTTTATTTCACCTTTGTTTAACCAGGTAGGTAGGTTGAGAACAAGTTCTCATTTACAACTGCAACCTGACCAAGATAGGTCAGTACAGGTGCATCAAAGCTGGGACCGAGAGACGGAAAAACAGCTTCTATCTTAAGGCCACCAGACTGTTAAACAGCCAACACTAACTCAGAGAGGCTGCTGCCTACATAGAGACCCAATCACTGGCCACTTCAATAAATTGACCACTAGTCACTTTAATAATGCCACTTTAATAATGTTTACATATCTTACATTACTCATATCATATGTATATACTGTATTTGATACTATCTATTGCACCTTGCCTATGCCGCTCGGCCATCGCTCAAACATATATTTAAATGTACATATTCTCATTCACCCCTTTAGATTTGTGTGTATTAGGTAGTTGTTGGGGAATTTTTTGATTACTTGTTAGATATTACTGCGCTGTCGGAACTAGAAGCACAAGCATTTCGCTACACTCGCATTACCATCTGCTAACCATGTGTATGTGACCAATTAAATTTGATTTGATTTGATGTAAATGCCTTAATGTGTTTGGACACCAGGAACAGAAGCTGCTGCCTTGACAACAGCTAATGGGGATTGCTAATAAATTGGATCAAACAAATGGCCTTAGTTTACCTGGTTGTTAATCCAATTGAAATAGCTAGCTAGCGTAGCTTGGGGATAGCTACAGCTGGGTAGCCTTTCTAGCTAGCTGATATTTCTCTGTCAAATCACAGTTATGCCAAGATACTGTAGCAAGAAGTACCAGTGTCTGAAATGCATTTCATGAGACTCTTATTCTCTTATTCAACACCTTGCTACAAAAGTAGCTTGCAAGTTTTGTCACGTGTAAAGACATGTTACCGTGGAAACAATATCAACAACTGCAAGTTGAATGCCCAGGTCTTCAGTCAGCTCAGCTGTTAATACAATATTCTACAATTGGCTAGTTTTGTCTGGTCTCTCCTTATGTCCACTGCTAGATCTTTCCCGGGGACAAATTCCAGAACTAGCATCCCTACAGATGCAGGCTACATGTGGACATTGCACGAACATGGCCTGCTTAAATATATTCAATATATTCATCAACAACACAATGGATGTGTGTGTTTGTTTTACAAAGACAAAACATGTTCTGCTGTAAATAGGATTATATTTACAGAGACAGTGTGCCTACTCTTTACCTAGCAAATGGAAATACGTTGTGTGTAGAACCACAGATGGAACAAGAAGCATCAACATCTTTGGTCCAACGTCAGCTGTCCCAGAACTAGCATGGCATTCTGTTCTACTTCTATGATCTAGTCTAAGGTTCTGTCTGTCTGACACCACTGACATGTACAGCTCTCTGGGTGAGGTTCTGTCTGTCTAACACCACTGACATGCACAGCTCTCTGGGTAAGGTTCTGTCTGTCTAACACCACTGACATGTACAGCTCTCTAGGTAAGATTATGTCTGTCTAACCACACTGACATGTACAGCTCTCTGGGTGAGGTTCTGTCTGTCTAACACCACTGACATGTACAGCTCTCTGGGTGAGGTTCTGTCTGTCTAACACCACTGACATGCACAGCTCTCTGGGTAAGGTTCTGTCTGTCTAACACCACTGACATGTACAGCTCTCTGGGTAAGATTATGTCTGTCTAACCACACTGACATGTACAGCTTTCTGGGTGAGGTTCTGTCTGTCTAACACCACTGACATGTACAGCTCTCTGGGTGAGGTTCTGTCTGTCTAACACCACTGACATGCACAGCTCTCTGGGTAAGGTTCTGTCTGTCTAACACCACTGACATGTACAGCTCTCTGGGTAAGATTATGTCTGTCTAACCACACTGACATGTACAGCTCTCTGGGTGAGGTTCTGTCTGTCTAACACCACTGACATGTCTCTTTTTCCCCTCCAGATACAAACTAATACATACCAACAACAACTTACAGACAAACACAAACAATGACTACATCTCCTCTGACCAGACCTGCATGCTCACACCCAGTGGTGTAAAGTACTGAAGTAAAAATACTTTAAAGTACTACGTAAGTAGTTTTTTGGGGTACCTGTACTTTACTATTTATATTTTTTACTACTTTTACATTTCACTATATTCCTTAAGAAAATATTGTACTTTTTACACCATACATTTTCTTTGACACCCAAAAGTACTCGATACATTTTGAATTAGCAGGAAAACAGGAAAATAGTCAAATTCATGCACTTATCAACCGAACATCCCTGGTCATCCCTACTGCCTCTTATCTGGCAGACTCACTAAACAGAGAACATCCCTGGTCATCTCTACTGCCTCTTATCTGGAGGACTCACTAAACAGAGAACATCCCTGGTCATCTCTACTGCCTCTTATCTGGAGGACTCACTAAACAGAGAACATCCCTGGTCATCTCTACTGCCTCTTATCTGGAGGACTCACTAAACAGAGAACATCCCTGGTCATCTCTACTGCCTCTGATCTGGAGGACTCACTAAACAGAGAACATCCCTGGTCATCTCTACTGCCTCTGATCTGGCGGACTCACTAAACAGAGAACATCCCTGGTCATCTCTACTGCCTCTGATCTGGTAGACTCACTAAACAGAGAACATCTCTGGTCATCTCTACTGCCTCTGATCTGGCAGACTCACTAAACAGAGAACATCCCTGGTCATCTCTACTGCCTCTGATCTGGTAGACTCACTAAACAGAGAACATCCCTGGTCATCTCTACTGCCTCTGATCTGGCAGACTCACAAAACAGAGAACATCCCTGGTCATCTCTATTGCCTCTGATCTGGAGGACTCACTAAACAGAGAACATCCCTGGTCATCTCTACTGCCACTGATCTGGCGGACTCACTAAACAGAGAACATCCTTGGTCATCTCTACTGCCTCTGATCTGGCAGACTCACAAAACAGAGAACATCCCTGGTCATCTCTACTGCCACTGATCTGGCAGACTCACAAAACAGAGAACATTCCTGGTCATCTCTACTGCCTCCGATCTGGCAGACTCACTAAACAGAGAACTTCCCTGGTCATCTCTACTGCCTCTGATCTGGCGGACTCACTAAACAGAGAACATCCCTGGTCATCTCTACTGCCTCTGATCTGGTAGACTCACAAAACAGAGAACTTCCCTGGTCATCTCTACTGCCTCTGATCTGGCGGACTCACTAAACAGAGAACTTCCCTGGTCATCTCTACTGCCTCTGACCTGGCAGACTCACTTGCTTCGTTTGTAAAATATGTCTAAATGTTGGAGTGTGCCCGTGGCTTGCCGTAAATTGCCATCTGGTTTGCTTAATATAAGGAATTAAAAATTATTTATACTTTTACTTTGATACTTAAGTATACAGTGCCTTGCGAAAGTATTCGGCCCCCTTGAACTTTGCGACCTTTTGCCACATTTCAGGCTTCAAACATAAAGATATAAAACTGTATTTTTTTGTGAAGAATCAACAACAAGTGGGACACAATCATGAAGTGGAACGACATTTATTAGATATTTCAAACTTTTTTAACAAATCAAAAACTGAAAAATTGGGCGTGCAAAATGATTCAGCCCCCTTAAGTTAATACTTTGTAGCGCCACCTTTTGCTTCGATTACAGCTGTAAGTCGCTTGGGGTATGTCTCTATCAGTTTTGCACATCGAGAGACTGAAATTTTTTCCCATTCCTCCTTGCAAAACAGCTCGAGCTCAGTGAGGTTGGATGGAGAGCATTTGTGAACAGCAGTTTTCAGTTCTTTCCACAGATTCTCGATTGGATTCAGGTCTGGACTTTGACTTGGCCATTCTAACACCTGGATATGTTTATTTTTGAACCATTCCATTGTAGATTTTGCTTTATGTTTTGGATCATTGTCTTGTTGGAAGACAAATCTCCGTCCCAGTCTCAGGTCTTTTGCAGACTCCATCAGGTTTTCTTCCAGAATGGTCCTGTATTTGGCTCCATCCATCTTCCCATCAATTTTAACCATCTTCCCTGTCCCTGCTGAAGAAAAGCAGGCCCAAACCATGATGCTGCCACCACCATGTTTGACAGTGGGGATGGTGTGTTGCTTTTACGCCAAACATAACGTTTTGCATTGTTGCCAAAAAGTTCCATTTTGGTTTCATCTGACCAGAGCACCTTCTTCCACGTTTGGTGTGTCTCCCAGGTGGCTTGTGGCAAACTTTAACCGACACTTTTTATGGATATCTTTAAGAAATGTCTTTCTTCTTGCCACTCTTCCATAAAGGCCAGATTTGTGCAATATACAACTGATTGTTGCCCTATGGACAAAGTCTCCCACCTCAGCTGTAGATCTCTGCAGTTCATCCAGAGTGATCATGGGCCTCTTGGCTGCATCTCTGATCAATCTTCTCCTTGTATGAGCTGAAAGTTTAGAGGGACGGCCAGGTCTTGGTAGATTTGCAGTGGTCTGATACTCCTTCCATTTCAATATTATCGCTGGCACAGTGCTCCTTGGGATGTTTAAAGCTTGGGAAATCTTTTTGTATCCAAATCCGGCTTTAAACTTCTTCACAACAGTATCTCGGACCTGCCTGGTGTGTTCCTTGTTCTTCATGATGCTCTCTGCGCTTTTAACGGACCTCTGAGACTATCACAGTGCAGGTGCATTTATACGTAGACTTGATTACACACAGGTGGATTGTATTTATCATCATTAGTCATTTAGGTCAACATTGGATCATTCAGAGATCCTCACTGAACTTCTGGAGAGAGTTTGCTGCACTGAAAGTAAAGGGGCTGAATAATTTTGCACGCCCAATTTTTGATTTGTTAAAAAAGTTTGAAATATCCAATAAATGTCGTTCCACTTCATGATTGTGTCCCACTTGTTGTTGATTCTTCACAAAAAAATACAGTTTTATATCTTTATGTTTGAAGCCTGAAATGTGGCAAAAGGTCGCAAAGTTCAAGGGGGCCGAATACTTTCGCAAGGCCCTGTATTTTACACCAAATACTTTTAGACTTTTACTCCAGTAGTATTTTACTGGGTGACTTTTACTTTTACTTTTGTCATTTTCTATTAAGGTATCTTTACTTTTACTCAAGTATGACAGTTAGGTACTTTTTCCACCACTGCTCACACCCTCATCCCTGACCACACCCTCATCCCTATGGTTTGCCACTTGGCTTTGTTTTTATCAGTTGCCCATGCTATTTCAATAATAAATCATTAGATTTTTCCATTGCGTTAATGATGGCAGATTGATTGATTTCCAAGTTCTTTGTATAAGAATTTTGGCCTTTTCATGTACAAAGAAGACCAGACAAATATTCAACATTTGCTGTGTTTGGGTAACCTTAACAAACTGCTGAAATAGAACAGTTTGTAGCCTACTTAGTTATAAAACAAGACAATTTCAGTCAAATAACTGGAAACAAGGCCAACTTAAATTACCAACACAGATAAGGCAAATAACTGGAAACAAGGCCAACTTAAATTACCAACACAGATAAGTCAAATAACTGGAAACAAGGCCAACTTAAATTACCAACACAGATAAGTCAAATAACTGGAAACAAGGCCAACTTAAATGACCAACACAGATAAGGCAAATAACTGGAAACAAGGCCAACTTAAATTACCAACACAGATAAGTCAATATTATATTTATTATGTTCAGATTGCAACTAATTTCCATCTAATATGTGAGAATGTAATTTCACCTCAAAGAGGGTAATATCATGAATCTAGCCCTCACCCACACTTACTCATTAACCATTCAGATGCTGATTGTAGCCAGTTTAAAAAAGGAGATTCAACATCAGGTTTCACCTGGCAACAATTGTTTTCAGAAGTTCATTTATTGGTCACTGTTTGTTTTGGAAACGGTAAGCAGATCACTGATCAACATACAGGACATCTGGAGATGTACACTCAGTTCAGTAACAACTTTACGATGGCCCGTATTCATAAAACGTCTCAGAGTGCTGATCTAGGATCAGGTCCCCCCTGTCCATGTAATCTTATTCATTATAATGTAAAAGGATAAACTGATCCGAGATCAGCACTCCTACTATGAGACACTTTGTGAATATATCTCACACACAGAAAGCAACACATCTTCACCGATATCAAATAGAAAATATGAATAACAGCCATAATGAGGACAATAAACTTAGATTATTACAAGAACATTAAATATGGTTTTGATTTAAGTGCTGCTAGGTTGGTGAAATGGGAACGATTTGTTGACGGTAAGGGAGAGTGAATGCATTACACACAGCCAATGCAAGGATTTCCCAGACATTATGGGAACGTTCATAGGATAACCAATCAGAACAAACTGTTCACGTACTGTACAGTATCTCAGGGCGCTGCTCTAAGAATACGACGACAGACTCTGTGATGAAACTCATAACTGGGGCCTTGGTTTTAATCATCCTTGTGGATATGCCCATTTAATAAATGAAAACATTTTCATTTTCTAAACAATGAATCATGTTCTTACAGCAGCCTGTCATTGTCTATGACTCCATTACCCAGAGTGCATCTCTTCTCTCATTCTGAGGTACTCTGTTGTCTTTTCACCATCCCTGCCTGTCTACCTCCATAGGTCCTGACCTGTACCCACATCCACTGTGGTGTGTGTGGTAGGACTCTCCTCTACTTAAAACCATCCTCATGGTCTTCAGTACCAGACACGTTCTTTCCTCATCCTTTCCTCATCCTTTTCTCATCCGTCCATATGTTCTCCCCTCTGTTCTATCTGTCTCGTCATCCCTCCATCCCTCTGTCCTGGGCTTGTCTGTCTGTCGTTCCCTCCTCCATGGCCCGAGGGGGTTATCTATGGTGCTCTCCAGAGTCATTGGGACTCTTTGGGCACGTATAGGGGGGTAAGGAGGTGGGCCGGGGGCCTGAGGCTTTGCCATTGTCCTTCTCCTCCTCTCCCTCCATTCCTCCTACTCCTCTTTCTCCTCCTCCTCTTCCCTCCGTTCTGTCAGTCTCCTCGGAACCACCCCGCCCGTCCTCGCTGGACTCGGCGACATCTGATCCCTCCGACTCAGAGAGCAGCTCCCCGTCGCGGTACTCAGTCCCTTCCACCCCCTCGCCGTCCCTCTCCTCCCCCTCGCCGTCCCCCTCCTCCCCCGCCCCTGCACTGCTCATCTGGGTGGTGCTGTTGTGGTGCTTGATGTGGTAGCGCTGGTTCTGGAAGAACTTGACCAGGGTGTGCTTAGGAAGGTCCAGCTGGGCCGACAGGGTGTGGATAGCCTCCTGGTCAGGGTAGAGGCCCACGTCACCGATGAAGCTCTGCAGGATGGCCAGAGCCTCCAGGGAGATCCGGGTCCGCGACCGCAGCTTTCTGGACCCGCCACTCATGCTGCCGTTGTCCTTGCCTCGAGTCCCATCCGAGTTGTGGCCCCTGGGGCCAGGCGTGGGAGTGGGGAGAGGGGATGGGTCCCGCATGGGAGATGGGGATGGGGCCTTCCTTGGAGGTAAGGGCTGCCTGTGCAGTGCCTGTGGAGAAAAAGAGGAGGTGTCATGTTGAATCCCATCAGAGCAGACTGTCAACATAGGAAATCAGTCCACAGACTCTAAGTAAAAATCAGTATATTTTCTAAGTAATAATCAGTCTATATTCTAAGTAATAATCAGTCTATACTCTAAGTAATAATCAGTCTATTCTCTAAGGAATAATCAGTCTATTCTCTAACTAAGTCTGACAACACAATATGCACATTCATATAATAAACTGAAAAACTCAACAACAACAACAGAGACAGTAGAAGAAGTTCACCTAAACATAGGATACACTTCCCCCTTAGAGGTAACTAATTTCATTTACTTTCTAGGGGGTTAGTTGTACAATAACAGAGATCCCATAGACCAGAGAGTTCCCTAGAAGCTCATAAACAACAACAGCAGCAGAGAGTGGTTCCCTAAGGAATAGGATAGACTCCCCCCTCTCTTAGTGTCAGCCCATTAACATCCTAGGGGGTTAGTTGGAACGTGTGGTACTGGAGCTGAGATCCCATTGACCAGACAGAGAGGTCCCAGTCCCAGGCCCATCACATTCCCCTCTCCTGGGGCTATTAGAAGGGCGGGGTGCCTGAACGCCCAAACACTGGAATGCTGCGCCCATAAATCTGTGGTCCGGGAAAATGAAAGGACCTAAATAAAGATAATAGTAATTATTTTTCCCCCTTCAATAATAACATGGTACGTTTCAAATAATATTGAGGTTAGGCCAGACCATGGAGTATTTCAAAATGCTCTTTGGTGGGTTGGTGAGAGAAGGCCTTTTGGTCTTCAGGAAATGTGTGGGCTCCTTGTTTTATGCCTCCTTGTCTATTTCTGATGTCACAAAGGGGCAATCTGAAGTTTCCGTAACAAGCTGAGGGACGGCGCTGTTGAAATGTTACCACTCTCAAATTCATAGAGAGAGAGCTATGGATGCAAGGACTGACCATCCATGATATCAAAATGATAGTTTTAACCATGTTTTGAGGTGTAAAATAAGCTTATATTATGGGTTCTGATGGGGTACGACTATTGAGCTGAGCTCATGAGGCATTTCTAAGTTATATTCTTCAAGAATCAATGGGTACATATCATTCATTTATGATTCCAAGAATGGATGTAGCAACTGCAGATTGCCCCTTTAAAGGAGACTGACTGGAAGTGGATGACTAAAATGTCTTAAAGGAGACAAACCTGACAGGAAGTGGATGACTTAGTGTAAGGAACAGGTGGTGGGATAGAGAGAGAAACGTCCCAGGCATCCCACCACTGTCCTGGAAACCCTTTAACAATCAATCCAGTCAGTCCTTCCATAACTCTAAATCCAACCCAACAACAGAACACACAACATCACTAAAACATCATAACTCTAAATCCAACCCAACAACAGAACACACAACATCACTAAAACATCATAACTCTAAATCCAACCCAACAACAGAACACACAACATCACTAAACATCATAACTCTAAATCCAACCCAACAACAGAACACACAACATCACTAAAACATCATAACTCTAAATCCAACCCAACAACAGAACACACAACATCACTAAAACATCATAACTCTAAATCCAACCCAACAACAGAACACACAACATCACTAAAACATCATAACTCTAAATCCAACCCAACAACAGAACACACAACATCACTAAAATATCATAACTCTAAATCCAACCCAACAACAGAACACACAACATCACTAAAATATCGTAACTCTAAATCCAACCCAACAACAACATCACTAAAACATCATAACTCTAAATCCAACCCAACAACAACATCACTAAAACATCATAACTCTAAATCCAACCCAACAACAGAACACACAACATCACTAAAACATCATAACTCTAAATCCAACCCAACAACAGAACACACAACATCACTAAACATCATAACTCTAAATCCAACCCAACAACAGAACAAACAACATCACTAAAATAGCATAACTCTAAATCCAACCCAACAACAGAACACACAACATCACTAAACATCATAACTCTAAATCCAACCCAACAACAGAACACACAACATCACTAAACATCATAACTCTAAATCCAACCCAACAACAGAACACACAACATCACTAAAACATCATAACTCTAAATCCAACCCAACAACAGAACACACAACATCACTAAAATATCATAACTCTAAATCCAACCCAACAACAGAACACACAACATCACTAAACATCATAACTCTAAATCCAACCCAACAACAGAACACACAACATCACTAAAACATCATAACTCTAAATCCAACCCAACATCAGAACACACAACATCACTAAACATCATAACTCTAAATCCAACCCAACAACAGAACACACAACATCACTAAACATCATAACTCTAAATCCAACCCAACAACAGAACACACAACATCACTAAAACATCATAACTCTAAATCCAAACCAACAACAGAACACACAACATCACTAAACAGCATAACTCTAAATCCAACCCAACAACAGAACACACAACATCACTAAAATATCATAACTCTAAATCCAACCCAACAACAGAACACACAACATCACTAAAATATTCTAACTCTAAATCCAACCCTCTGTTTCTCTGTTGTCATTATGGATGCAACACTCTGGAGGAAATGAGTCTCATCAAGAAAAGTAAATAATCTGTGAGGAGAGGAAGAAAGAATGATAGAGACCCTGAATAATGTAGCTGTCCTGCTTAGAGAGGTTCCTCATTAGGGTACAGACCCTGAATAATGTAGCTGTCCTGGTTAGAGGGGGTCCTCATTGGGGTACAGACCCTGAATAATGTAGCTGTCCTGGTTAGAGAGGTTCCTCATCAGGGTACAGACCCTGAATAATGTAGCTGTCCTGGTTAGAGAGGGTCCTCATCAGGGTACAGACCCTGAATAATGTAGCTGTCCTGGTTAGAGAGGGTCCTCATCAGGGTACAGACCCTGAATAATGTAGCTGTCCTGGTTAGAGGGGGTCCTCATTGGGGTACAGACCCTGAATAATGTAGCTGTCCTGGTTAGAGAGGGTCCTCATCGGGGTACAGACCCTGAATAATGTAGCTGTCCTGGTTAGGGAGGGTCCTCATCAGGGTACAGACCCTGAATAATGTAGCTGTCCTGGTTAGAGAGGGTCCTCATCAGGGTACAGACCCTGAATAATGTAGCTGTCCTGGTTAGAGAGGGTCCTCATCAGGGTACAGACCCTGAATAATGTAGCTGTCCTGGTTAGAGAGGGTCCTCATCAGGGTACAGACCCTGAATAATGTAGCTGTCCTGGTTAGAGAGGGTCCTCATTAGGGTACAGACAGACCCTGAATAATGTAGCTGTCCTGGTTAGAGAGGGTCCTCATCAGGGTACAGACCCTGAATAATGTAGCTGTCCTGGTTAGAGAGGGTCCTCATCAGGGTACAGACCCTGAATAATGTAGCTGTCCTGGTTAGAGAGGGTCCTCATCAGGGTACAGACCCTGAATAATGTAGCTGTCCTGGTTAGAGAGGGTCCTCATTAGGGTACAGACAGACCCTGAATAATGTAGCTGTCCTGGTTAGAGAGGGTCCTCATCAGGGTACAGACCCTGAATAATGTAGCTGTCCTGGTTAGAGAGGGTCCTCATCAGGTATAGACAGACCCTGAATAATGTAGCTGTCCTGGTTAGAGGGGGTCCTCATTGGGGTACAGACCCTGAATAATGTAGCTGTCCTGGTTAGAGAGGGTCCTCATTGGGGTACAGACCCTGAATAATGTAGCTGTCCTGGTTAGAGAGGGTCCTCATCAGGGTACAGACCCTGAATAATGTAGCTGTCCTGGTTAGAGAGGGTCCTCATCAGGGTACAGACCCTGAATAATGTAGCTGTCCTGGTTAGAGAGGGTCCTCATTAGGGTACAGACCCTGAATAATGTAGCTGTCCTGGTTAGAGAGGGTCCTCATCAGGGTACAGACCCTGAATAATGTAGCTGTCCTGGTTAGAGAGGGTCCTCATTAGGGTACAGACCCTGCATCATGTAGCTGTCCTGGTTAGAGAGGGTCCTCATCAGGGTACAGACCCTGAATAATGTAGCTGTCCTGGTTAGAGAGGGTCCTCATCAGGTATAGACAGACCCTGAATAATGTAGCTGTCCTGGTTAGAGAGGGTCCTCATTGGGGTACAGACCCTGAATAATGTAGCTGTCCTGGTTAGAGAGGGTCCACATCAGGTATAGACAGACCCTGAATAATGTAGCTGTCCTGGTTAGAGAGGGTCCACATCAGGTATAGACAGACCCTGAATAATGTAGCTGTCCTGGTTAGAGAGGGTCCTCATCAGGGTACAGACCCTGCATCATGTAGCTGTCCTGGTTAGAGAGGGTCCTCATTAGGGTACAGACCCTGAATAATGTAGCTGTCCTGGTTAGAGAGGGTCCTCATCAGGTATAGACAGACCCTGCATCATGTAGCTGTCCTGGTTAGAGAGGGTCCTCATTAGGGTACAGACCCTGAATAATGTAGCTGTCCTGGTTAGAGAGGGTCCTCATCAGGTATAGACAGACCCTGCATCATGTAGCTGTCCTGGTTAGAGAGGGTCCACATTAGGGTACAGACCCTGAATAATGTAGCTGTCCTGGTTAGAGAGGGTCCTCATCGGGGTACAGACCCTGAATAATGTAGCTGTCCTGGTTAGAGAGGGTCCTCATCAGGGTACAGACCGTGAATAATGTAGCTGTCCTGGTTAGAGAGGGTCCACATCAGGTATAGACAGACCCTGCATCATGTAGCTGTCCTGGTTAGAGAGGGTCCTCATCAGGGTACAGACCCTGAATAATGTAGCTGTCCTGGTTAGAGAGGGTCCACATCAGGGTACAGACCCTGAATAATGTAGCTGTCCTGGTTAGAGGGGGTCCTCATTAGGGTACAGACAGACCCTGAATAATGTAGCTGTCCTGGTTAGAGAGGGTCCTCATCAGGGTACAGACCGTGAATAATGTAGCTGTCCTGGTTAGAGAGGGTCCTCATCAGGGTACAGACCCTGAATAATGTAGCTGTCCTGGTTAGAGAGGGTCCTCATCAGGGTACAGACCCTGAATAATGTAGCTGTCCTGGTTAGAGAGGGTCCTCATCAGGTATAGACAGACCCTGCATCATGTAGCTGTCCTGGTTAGAGAGGGTCCTCATTAGGGTACAGACCCTGAATAATGTAGCTGTCCTGGTTAGAGAGGGTCCTCATCAGGTATAGACAGACCCTGAATAATGTAGCTGTCCTGGTTAGAGAGGGTCCTCATCAGGTATAGACCCTGAATAATGTAGCTGTCCTGGTTAGAGAGGGTCCTCATCAGGGTACAGACCCTGAATAATGTAGCTGTCCTGGTTAGAGAGGGTCCTCATCAGGGTACAGACCCTGAATAATGTAGCTGTCCTGGTTAGAGAGGGTCCTCATCAGGGTACAGACCCTGAATAATGTATCTGTCCTGGTTAGAGAGGGTCCTCATCAGGTATAGACAGACCCTGCATCATGTAGCTGTCCTGGTTAGAGAGGGTCCACATTAGGGTTCAGACCCTGAATAATGTAGCTGTCCTGGTTAGAGAGGGTCCTCATCAGGTATAGACAGACCCTGCATCATGTAGCTGTCCTGGTTAGAGAGGGTCCTCATTAGGGTACAGACCCTGAATAATGTAGCTGTCCTGGTTAGAGAGGGTCCTCATCAGGGTACAGACCCTGAATAATGTAGCTGTCCTGGTTAGAGAGGGTCCTCATCAGGGTACAGACCCTGAATAATGTAGCTGTCCTGGTTAGAGAGGGTCCTCATCAGGTATAGACAGACCCTGCATCATGTAGCTGTCCTGGTTAGAGAGGGTCCTCATTAGGGTACAGACCCTGAATAATGTAGCTGTCCTGGTTAGAGAGGGTCCTCATCAGGTATAGACAGACCCTGCATCATGTAGCTGTCCTGGTTAGAGAGGGTCCACATTAGGGTACAGACCCTGAATAATGTAGCTGTCCTGGTTAGAGAGGGTCCTCATTAGGGTACAGACCCTGAATAATGTAGCTGTCCTGGTTAGAGAGGGTCCACATCAGGGTACAGACAGACCCTGAATAATGTAGCTGTCCTGCTTAGAGAGGGTCCTCATTAGGGTACAGACCCTGAATAATGTAGCTGTCCTGGTTAGAGAGGGTCCTCATTGGGGTACAGACAGACCCTGAATAATGTAGCTGTCCTGGTTAGAGAGGGTCCTCATTGGGGTACAGACCCTGAATAATGTAGCTGTCCTGGTTAGAGAGGGTCCTCATCAGGGTACAGGCCCTCTGAGACCCTGCTAACATACTAATTAATATGTCATGATTAGAAGTCAGCTTTCTGCATGACTTCACCTCCACTCTACACCAGAGAGGGCTGTTATGAGTCATTTATTGTCAGTATGTTTGTGAGTGAGAGTGTGTGTTCTTAAATTTGTGTGTGTGTGTGTGTGTGTGTGTGTGTGTGTGTGTGTGTGTGTGTGTGTGTGTGTGTGTGTGTGTGTGTGTGTGTGTGTGTGTGTGTGTGTGTGTGTGTGTGTGTGTAGCACAGCTGGGACACATGTGTGGTGTGTGGTGGAGCCCGGGGGTGTGTGGAAGGGTACAGTACAGACATAGTGGGGGTCTGGGTCAGAGGGAGGGAGACCCATGGGGATAAGAGCAAAGCAACCAGAATGACAGCAGCAGCAGCAAGCAGACCCATGTAATGCTGAGATAGACACATCTACAGGACCACCCAGTCTGCCTGGAGCTGCCAGTGTTTACCACAGAATGATATCTACCATTTTATAGGATCTTTATGGTGCCTACAGAGAGATCAACATCACCATTCTCTCTCTTATCCATTCATCAACTCTCTAACTATGTCTGTCTGTCTGTCTGTCTGTCTGTCTGTCTGTCTGTCTGTCTGTCTGTCTGTCTGTCTGTCTGTCTGTCTGTCTGTCTGTCTGTCTGTCTGTCTGTCTGTCTGTCTGTCTGTCTGTCTGCCTGTCTGTCTGTCTGTCTGTCTGTCTGTCACTCTCATCTTGATCTCTCTGCCTATCGCTCTCTCTCCCTTGTTCTCTCTCGCCATTACCTTACGGGTAACATTACCACTTCTCCTACCATCCACCCCCTCTCTCCTTCTCCTTTCCTGCTTCCCTCTCTCTCTCCTCGCTAGGCGCCATCAGTGAAGATGAGGCTGGTATTTTTAGCAGATTTATGTCCCTGCTTTGGTCCCAGACATTCTAGGAGAGCAGTGAAGGAATGTGTTCATGGTGTGACCACAACATCCTTCCCAAGATGCTTAATTATTAAAAGAAGAAAGAGAGAGAGAATATAAAGATGGACTGGTTCAGGCCCTTCCAGACAAGTGTCCTTCTAACATACAACAAGCTTATGGTTAAACTGAACAGCACACAACATACACTTCTACTTCTGGTCAACTGTAAGTCCCTCACATCTGTCTACAATTGTTTTGAGGGACTGAGGTGAAGAGTCTTTGCTTTTTGTGGGAACACTCTATGTTTGTAGTTTCTGCTGCAATTGTGTCCAATATGTAATTCAGGAGGGGGGGGGGGGCTCCAAGCTGTATACCGGTGAGGTATTTGCCAGGGGTGACACCTCTCCTCTCGGGCCTCTCACCTGGGTTTCTGGAGACATGTGGAGGACAGTGGAGTCTCTCACCTGTGTTTCTGGAGACATGTGGAGGACAGTGGAGTCTCACCTGGGTTTCTGGAGACATGTGGAGGACAGTGGAGTCTCACCTGGGTTTCTGGAGACATGTGGAGGACAGTGGAGTCTCACCTGGGTTTCTGGAGACATGTGGAGGACAGTGGAGCCTCTCACCTGTGGTTCTGGAGACATGTGGAGGACAGTGGAGTCTCTCACCTGGGTTTCTGGAGACATGTGGAGGACAGTGGAGTCTCACCTGGGGTTCTGGAGACATGTGGAGGACAGTGGAGTCTCTCACCTGTGGTTCTGGAGACATGTGGAGGACAGTGGAGTCTCACCTGGGTTTCTGGAGACATGTGGAGGACAGTGGAGTCTCTCACCTGTGGTTCTGGAGACATGTGGAGGACAGTGGAGTCTCACCTGGGGTTCTGGAGACATGTGGAGGACAGTGGAGTCTCACCTGGGTTTCTGGAGACATGTGGAGGACAGTGGAGTCTCTCACCTGGGTTTCTGGAGACATGTGGAGGACAGTGGAGTCTCACCTGTGGTTCTGGAGACATGTGGAGGACAGTGGAGTCTCTCACCTGGGGTTCTGGAGACATGTGGAGGACAGTGTGAAGCCTCTCACTGTAGTGGTGCTTGGACTCCTCTTCATACACCATGTCCCTCTCAGCCTGGGACAGGGTCAGGAACCTTCTAATGGTACACAGGTTCTCCCACAGAGTCCGGTTGTCTGGGCTGGGGTTCTCCTTCCAACGCAGCAGCTCACACAGCCAGCCCTGACAGAGAGGGAGGGATAACGGGTCATTTAACATACAGCACTAGAGTGAGAGAGGACATGGAGAAAGAGAGACAGGACAAGGGGATGGAGAGGGGTAGAGACATGAAAGAACAGGTTAGGGGAAAACAAGCAAAAGACAAGTTCCAGATGAAAGTGATGTGGTGCTGAGAGAGAGATGTGATTATCTCTGCTAGACTGGCCCAGGCACTAACACCAGCTGTTGTTTGTACACAGCCTCCTCCAGCACCCAGTGTTCATAACCTGATCAGGGCTCCTTCTCTCCCTCCCTCCAGCCGTCTCTCCGGAGAGGGCCATTGCCAGATGGGGTCACTGAGCCATGACCCCTCACAGAGCCAGGCCTGTAGGAGACCCTACCCCCTGACCAGCAGTGGTGCACACACAGAGACACACAAGCCTGTATCTCACACGTGTTTACACACACCACACTAACGTGTGTGAAAAAACACACACACACAACCTATTTTTTTCTATTCTATAATCCACTTCTTAGATAGTCCAATCTAAAACCACCCAGAACAACAGCAGTCTATTTATGTCTTCCTCAAGAATCCTCACGCCTTAATCATGTGATCTCTCTGTACAACCCTCAGACCAGCCGTGATCATGTGATCTCTCTGTACAACCCTCAGTCCAGCCGTGATCATGTGATCTCTCTGTACAACCCTCAGTCCAGCTGTGATCATGTGATCTCTCTGTACAACCCTCAGTCCAGCCGTGATCATGTGATCTCTCTGTACAACCCTCAGTCCAGCCGTGATCATGTGATCTCTCTGTACAACCCTCAGTCCAGCTGTGATCATGTGATCCCTCTGTACAACCCTCAGACCAGCCGTGATCATGTGATCTCTCTGTACAACCCTCAGACCAGCCGTTATCATGTGATCTCTCTGTACAACCCTCAGACCAAAATACTTCACAGGTCAAACCATTCTCTCTTGTCAAATACCAGTCATACAAAGACAGCGAACCAAAGATGAATCACCATCTGTCTCTGACACTAACCCAAACCGAGAGGATTCTGATGAGCTGTACACAGACATCATAACATATCCCAAGCCACCCCTCTCCTAGATGGCCATTTCCAGTGGCTCCTAGATGGCTATCTTTTTCATCTTTTTATTTAACCTTTATTTAACCTTTATTTAACTAGGCAAGTCAGTTAAGAACAAATTCTTACGGCCGTAAGAAAGGCAAATTACCTCCTTTGGGGACAGGGGCTGGGATTAAAAATAAAAAATAGACAGAAATAAATATAGGACAAAACACACATCACGACAAGAGAGACACAACACTGCATAAAGAGAGACCTAAGACAACAGCATAGCAAGGCAGCAACACATGACAACACAGCATGGTAGCAACACCACATGACAACAACATGGTAGCAACACAACATGGCAGCTGCACAGCATGGTAGCAACACAACATGGTAGCAACACAACATGGTAGCAGCACAAAACATGGTACAAACATTATTAGGCACAGACAACAGCACAGAGGGCAAGAAGATAGAGACAACAATACATCACGCAAAGCAGCCACAACTGTCAGTAAGAGTGTCCATAATTGAGTCTTTGAATGAAGAGATTGAGATAAAACTGTCCAGTTTGAGTGTATGTTGCAGCTCGTTCCAGTCGCTAGCTGCAGCAAACTGAAAAGAGTAGCGACCCAGGGATGTGTGTGCTTTGGGGACCTTTAACAGAACGTGACTGGCAGAACGGGTGTTGTATGTGGAGGATGAGGGCTGCAGTAGATATCTCAGATAGGTGGGAGTGAGGCCTAAGAGGGTTTTATAAATAAGCATCAACCAGTGGGTCTTGCGACGGGTATACAGAGTTGACCAGTTTATAGAGGAGTGTAGAGTGCAGTGATGTGTCCTATAAGGAGCATTGGTGGCAAATCTGATGGCCGATTGATAAAGAACATCTAGCTGCTCGAGGGCACTCTTACCTGCCGATCTATAAAGTCTGTCTCCGTAATCTAGCATGGTTAGGATGGTCATCTGAATCAGGGTTAGTTTGGCAGCTGGGGTGAAAGAGGAGTGATTACAATAGAGGAAACCAAGTCTAGATTTAACTTTAGCCTGCAGCTTTGATATTTGCTGAGAGAAGGAGAGTGTACCGTCTAGCCATACTACCAAGTACTTGTATGAGGTGACTACCTCAAGCTCTAAACCCTCAGAGGTAGTCTCCAGTGGCTCCCTCTCCCAGATGGCTATCTCTAGTGGCTCCCTCTCCTAGATGGCTATCTCCAGTGGCTTCCTCTCCTAGATGGCTATCTCCAGTGGCTCCCTCTCCTAGATGGCTATCTCCAGTGGCTCCCTCTCCTAGATGGCTATCTCCAGTGGCTCCCTCTCCTAGATGGCTATCTCCAGTGGCTCCCTCTCCTAGATGGCTATCTCCAGTGGCTCCCTCTCCTAGATGGCTATCTCCAGTGCCTCCCTCTCCTAGATGGCTATCTCAAGTGGCTCCCTCTCCTAGATGGCTATCTCCAGTGGCTCCCTCTCCTAGATGGCTATCTCCAGTGCTCCCTCTCCTAGATGGCTATCTCCAGTGACTCCCTCTCCTAGATGGCTATCTCCAGTGACTCCCTCTCGTAGAAGGTTATCTCCAGTGACTCCCTCTCCTAGATGGCTATCTCCAGTGGCTCCCTCTCCTAGATGGCTATCTCCAGTGGCTCCCTCTCCTAGATGGCTATCTCCAGTGGCTCCCTCTCCTAGATGGCTATATCCAGTGGCTCCCTCTCCTAGATGGCTATCTCCAGTGGCTCCCTCTCCTAGATGGCTATCTCCAGTGGCTCCCTCTCCTAGATGGCTATCTCCGGTGGCTCCCTCTCCTAGATGGCTATCTCCAGTGGCTCCCTCTCCTAGATGGCTATCTCCAGTGCCTCCCTCTCCTAGATGGCTATCTCCAGTGCCTCCCTCTCCTAGATGGCTATCTCCAGTGGCTCCTTCATGTGCCACCACATCCCGCATGCTCTGTCCCTCTAACAGAAACAGATGTGGAGGACTCAGGAGGGTAGGCATTTGGAGTATCTTTGATGATGTCCCACAGTGTAACCCAGCACACACATGCTCATAGACACACACACACACACACACACACACACACACACACGTAAGCCAGATCCTTTGGCTGGCGTGACAGACGTTTCTTTTATCTCTACCCGGCCCTGGACGCCCACATTGTTTATCTGCACACGGAGACATGATGGTACGCCACGGGTCCTGACAGTCAGACACCACAGCATGTGGTACCAAACAACCAGCGCATGCTTGACATCCCCGCCCACATACCCCGATATGTGATCTTACCTCCCATCAAATCCACCACAGTTCATCAACCCTGGAGAAATAACATTCTCCATTGTGTGGGAGATTGTGTGCATTACATGCATGTGTAGGCATGCACATGAGTGTGTGTGTGTTACGGTTGTTTACAGATATTTACACATTTTACTAAGCATCCTGATCACAGGATGTCAGCATTTCACCTTTAGCTAGGTAGCTTCAAACAAAAACCACTAAGCTCCTCTCACTAGAGTACGGTATTGTTATGATATACTTATATACAGTATACTGTATGTGTGTGGACTGACCTGGCTCTTGTTGGTGACCCCTGGTATACTGTATTTGTGTGGACTGACCTGGCTCTTGTTGGTGACCCCTGGTATACTGTATGTGGGTAGACTGACCTGGCTCTTGTTGGTGACCCCTGGTATACTGTATGTGTGTGGACTGACCTGGCTCTTGTTGGTGACCCCTGGTATACTGTATGTGTGTGGACTGACCTGGCTCTTGTTGGTGACCCCTGGTATACTGTATGTGTGTGGACTGACCTGGCTCTTGTTGGTGACCCCTGGTATACTGTATGTGTGTGGACTGACCTGGCTCTTGTTGGTGAACCCTGGTATACTGTATGTGTGTGGACTGACCTGGCTCTTGTTGGTGACCCCTGGTATACTGTATGTGTGTGGACTGACCTGGCTCTTGTTGGTGACCCCTGGTGTACTGTATGTGGGTGGACTGACCTGGCTCTTGTTGGTGACCCCTGGTATACTGTATGTGTGTGGACTGACCTGGCTCTTGTTGGTGACCCCTGGTATACTGTATGTGGGTGGACTGACCTGGCTCTTGTTGGTGACCCCTGGTATACTGTATGTGGGTGGACTGACCTGGCTCTTGTTGGTGACCCCTGGTATACTGTATGTGGGTAGACTGACCTGGCTCTTGTTGGTGACCCCTGGTATACTGTATGTGGGTGGACTGACCTGGCTCTTGTTGGTGACCCCTGGTATACTGTATTTGTGTGGACTGACCTGGCTCTTGTTGGTGACCCCTGGTATACTGTATGTGTGTGGACTGACCTGGCTCTTGTTGGCGACCCCTGGTATACTGTATTTGTGTGGACTGACCTGGCTCTTGTTGGTGACCCCTGGTATACTGTATTTGTGTGGACTGACCTGGCTCTTGTTGGTGACCCCTGGTATACTGTATGTGGGTGGACTGACCTGGCTCTTGTTGGTGACCCCTGGTATACTGTATGTGTGTGGACTGACCTGGCTCTTGTTGGTGACCCCTGGTATACTGTATGTGTGTGGACTGACCTGGCTCTTGTTGGTGACCCCTGGTATACTGTATTTGTGTGGACTGACCTGGCTCTTGTTGGCGGCCACCTTGGCGAACAGGGCCTGGGACACCTTGGCTCTCTTCATCTCCTGCTGGATCTCATCATAGATCCCAGAGGTAATGTTGATGTTGACCAGGGACTCCATCTTCAGGGGCAGCTCAGCACTGACCTGGGTCAGGGGGGGCTTGGGCTGCAGGGAGGAGAAGAGGGCGGGGGGGGGGGGAGAAAGAAAGAGAGAGGTTTTAGTGAGCAAGACTGGCTAATCGTCTAGGTTACTGAGTCCCTAAAGAGATTGCCTGCATTTGTTTACCTGTTAGTGTACTGGCAGGGGTGTTTCTGTGTGTGATGAGACTACAGTGTTTACTTGTTAGTGTACTGGCAGGGGTGTGTCTGTGTGTGATGAGACTACAGTGTTTACCTGTTAGTGTACTGGCAGGGGTGTTTCTGTGTGTGATGAGACTACAGTGTTTACCTGTTAGTGTACTGGCAGGGGTGTGTCTGTGTGTGATGAGACTACAGTGTTTACCTGTTAGTGTACTGGCAGGGGTGTGTCTGTGTGTGATGAGACTACAGTGTTTACTTGTTAGTGTACTGGCAGGGGTGTGTCTGTGTGTGATGAGACTACAGTGTTTACCTGTTAGTGTACTGGCAGTGGTGTGTCTGTGTGTGATGAGACTACAGTGTTTACCTGTTAGTGTACTGGCAGGGGTGTGTCTGTGTGTGATGAGACTACAGTGTTTACCTGTTAGTGTACTGGCAGGGGTGTTTCTGTGTGTGATGTGGGTTGTAGCCAGACCTGGGCTCGAATAGTATTTATTTTCTTTCAAATACTTAAACTTCACTTCCTTGAGATTTCCAGACGCAATGCAACCAATGCAACAATCCCAAAAGTGCAAACCCCACCCACCCTGGCACTTCATGTAGGCTCAATCAAATGCTCAAAGTATTAGAGAGGAAATATGAATACTATTTAAACCCAGGTGTGGTTGTAGATGTGTGTCTGGTGTGGCTACAGTGTGTACCTGTTAGTGTACTGGCAGGGGTGTGGTTGTAGAAGTGTGTCTGATGTGGCTCTTCCCTAGTGTTCCTATTCAACGTACATGAGGACACCTGGGTATGTACGTGTACCTGTGTGAGTCGCTGGCCAGTGGAGCTGGAGTTCTGATTGGTTGGGGTCAGGTTGCCTAGGTTGAGGTTGGGGTTCATGCTGCGTTCACGCTCCTCCTGGTAAATGTGGTCGCGTTCACTCTCGTGGAGGTTCAGGAAGTTCTGCATAGCTTTGAGGTTGACCAGGAGTGACTGGGAGGCCTGGCGAGGGTCCTCCTCTTTACGAAGGATCTCAGACAGCAGGCCCTGAGACACAAACACGCGCGCAAATGTCAGGTCTCTTAGCAAGGACCCTCCAAGTAACCTTTCATACTCTAATTCTCTCATTACATCTCTCTCTCTCTCACACTACTCTACTCTACTCTACTCCGCTCTACTCTACTCTATGTCCCTATATCAGTGTATTGGGCTTTCTCAACAGTCAGTATCAGTGCAGTGGAGTTATATTCAGCTTTCAGAACACTCATATTAAGACAGGTCTCTACCGATGACGAACCAACTCTGAGACCCTTCAAAAGCTACAGTGATCACAGTTCTGGCCGTGGATCCCACTTTTTCTGGATATGTAGTCCGTTGCACTCAAAGATCCATAGCTCCCCGAAGCTTCTGCGCATGTGCAGACCACGTGTGTATCAGCTACTCTGGCGAACGCTGTTGTTTAATAAAGTTAGATCAAAGCTGAATCAATGTCGGCCAGATCCCAGAACGATCACAGTATTCTACATTACAGAACTCAATATAATAGCCTAGTATAACTTCACTGGAAGACAAAAACAACACTGCATTTAAATAGTGCATGAAAATTATTCAAGTTTTACCGGTGAAACATCCATGCAGCATCATTCTACATAGTAACCATTTGATCTCAGTCTCAGTGATGAGTGATGCAGTGTTGTTTAGAAGTAGTCTACTGTGTTGTTTAGAAGTATCCTAAAGTGTTGTTTAGAAGTAGTCTCCTGTGTTGTTTAGAAGTATCCTACAGTGTTGTTTAGACGTAGCCTACAGTGTTGTCAGAGGTAGCCTACAGTGTTGTTTAGAAGTAGCCTACAGTGTTGTTTAGAAGTAGTCTACAGTGTTGTTTAGAAGTAGCCTACAGTGTTGTTTAGAAGTATCCTACAGTGTTGTTTAGAAGTAGCCTACAGTGTTGTTTAGAAGTATCCTACAGTGTTGTTTAGAAGTATCCTACGGTGTTGTTTAGAAGTATCCTACAGTGTTGTTTAGAAGTAGCCTACAGTGTTGTCAGAGGTAGCCTACAGTGTTGTTTAGAAGTAGCCTACAGTGTTGTTTAGAAGTATCCTACAGTGTTGTTTAGAAGTAGCCTACAGTGTTGTTTAGACGTAGCCTACAGTGTTGTTTAGAAGTAGCCTACAGTGTTGTTTAGACGTAGCCTACAGTGTTGTTTAGAAGTAGCCTACAGTGTTGTTTAGAAGTAGCCTACAGTGTTGTTTAGAAGTAGCCTACAGAGTTGTTTAGAAGTATCCTACAGTGTTGTTTAGAAGTATCCTACAGTGTTGTTTAGAAGTATCCTACAGTGTTGTTTAGAAGTAGCCTACAGTGTTGTTTAGAATTAGCCTACAGAGTTGTTTAGAAGTATCCTACAGTGTTGTTTAGAAGTATCCTACAGTGTTGTTTAGAAGTAGCCTACAGTGTTGTTTAGAATTAGCCTACAGTGTTGTTTAGAAGTATCCTACAGTGTGACTGAGTGAACGAATCTTGGAGCAGATGGTGCTAACAAACTGCAGGCATCCCACCTGTGTATTTTGCCCAGTGGCGCGCGTTGTTGAGTTTTGGCCACATGAGAAAACAATTTGCTGTTGTTTTTTGTCTTCCAATAAAGTTATACTAGGCTATTATATTGGTTTATGAAATGTAGAATACTGTGATCATTATGTGATCTGGCAGACATTGATTCTGCTTTGATCTAACTTTATTAAACAACACCAGAACCATTGGCCTGTGTAGCCTGTTCTCGGAGTAGCCTGAACTCGGAGTAGCCTGTTCTCTAAGTAGCCTGTTCAATGAGCAGCCTGTTCTCTGAGTAGCCTGTTCTCGGAGTAGCCTGTTCACTGAGCAGCCTGTTCTCTGAGTAGCCTGTTCTCTGAGTAGCCTGTTCCCTGAGTAGCCTGTTCACTGAGCAGCCTGTTCTCGGAGTAGCCTGTTCACTGAGCAGCCTGTTCTCGGAGTAGCCTGTTCTCTGAGTAGCCTGTTCTCTGAGTAGCCTGTTCCCTGAGTAGCCTGTTCTCTAAGTAGCCTGTTCTCTGAGTAGCCTGTTCTCTGAGTAGCCTGTTCTCTGAGTAGCCTGTTCTCTGAGTAGCCTGTTCACTGAGCCGTCTGTTCTCGGAGTAGCCTGTTCACTGAGCAGCCTGTTCTCGGAGTAGCCTGTTCTCGGAGTAGCCTGTTCTCTGAGTAGCCTGTTCACTGAGCAGCCTGTTCTCGGTGTAGCCTGTTCTCTGAGTAGCCTGTTCACTGAGCAGCCTGTTCTCGGAGTAGCCTGTTCTCGGAGTAGCCTGTTCTCTGAGTAGCCTGTTCTCTGAGTAGCCTGTTCACTGAGAACAGCCTGTTCTCGGAGTAGACTGTTCACTGAGTAGCCTGTTCTCGGAGTAGCCTGTTCACGGAGTAGCCTGTTCTCTGTGTGTAAAGTAGAGACTATAAACATGTGCAGAAGCTTCGGGGGCTCCGGATCTTTTAGTGCTGTGGACCAAAGAACCTGAAAAAATCAGACCCGCATTGATGTATTGATGTCAATGGGAGATTAAGTGAAACTTCAACTTAAGTGGAGGTTAGAAATGCTTAGAAATGGAAGTGGAGGTAGATGTCTCACCTGTGTGCGGTTGAAGGCCACCCTGGCGAACACAGCCTGAGAGACGCTGGCCCTCTTCAGCTCCTCTCTGACCTGATGGTAGATGTCCGGACAGACCTCCACGGCCGACGGATTCATCCCAGGATCGCTGAGGCCTCCTGGGGCTTTGCAGGAGCGCGGGATGGGTGGGTGGTTGAGGAACTGTTGGTGCTGCTGCTGGTGGAGGGCTTGCGGACCGTGCTGGTGGGCTAGCAGGCGGCTAACAGCTAGCTGCTGGTTGATGAGGTGGGCCATGGCCAGTTGTTGCCTGACCATCTGAGGGCTGAGCTGGGGGGAGAGGAGACCGCCCGGGCCCAGTAAGGGTTGGAGGGAGGCCGGAGGACCGGGAGGGGGCGCCTGGCCTCTGGGCGGTGGGCTGTGGTGGTGCTGGGCATGGGGTGAGTGCTGCTGAGACAGGTGGGGGAGGGCCTGTTGCTGGCTGGGGGTTTGGGGGTCCCCTAGTCCAACCTTGAGGGGTAACCCTCCAAGCTGGGTTGGTGGGGTCAGGTGAGAGGGGGGACGCTGTCCCAGGCCACATACGTCTGACATGCTGTCCCTCTCCACTGCAGATACAAACAGACATGGTGGTGAGAGGAGGTCTGAAGAGATCTCAATACCATCTGTTCAGATACTATATATATATATATATATATATATATATTCTGGTAATGGGCGTTCTTTCCAACTCACCTTTAATATCAGGTTTATCCCGTCCTGACCACATATTCTCCAGGTATTCACCTGTAGTGAAGTCACATGCTATATATCAGACTGGTTAACAAAACAATACACTTATACAGTACAGTACAGCACAGTAGGTAGGTTACACAGCATTCAACTAAATTTTATCCATGTATTTATCCATCCATCCAGCCATGCAATTGACATCAACAGAAGGTCCTAAGACTGACAAGTTGATCCTCCAATCAGATTCTGAGGTGACTATGCTAATCCAATGGGAATGTCCCATTCCCCATTTTACAACATCTGGAGGGCTGCAGTGTGTTTGTCTTTTGGGGCCGCAGAGCAGAACAGAACAGAACTAATACTATGGGCTGTAAGGAACCTGATCCCCCTCCTCCCTCCCCCCTCCCGTGTCAGACCACAGGCACCATTTATCTCCTCTCCCACTTCTCCCTGTGTTTGTGGTCTGGTGTCAACTTTGATCTGCCTCCATGTTGGAATGACAGTGTTAAACAGGGAGGAGGGCATAAGGAGAGGGTACATGGTCTGCTATGAGGTCCAAGTGTGTGTAAATCCATGTGTGTGCATGCACTCTGTATGTGTTGCGCGTGTGTTTGCCATGCCCCTTTGTGTGTGTGTGTGTGTGTGTGTGTGTGTGTGCCCGTGCCCCTGCGTGTGTGTGACGTTTCCCTGCATGTGTGTGCGATGTTTCCCTGCGTGTGTGTGTGTGACTTTTCCCTGACTGTGTGTGTGTGTGTGTGTGTGTAACATTTCCCTGAGTGTGTGTGTGTGTGTGTGTGTGTGTGTGTGTGTGTGTGTGTGACGTTTCCCTGTGTGTGTGTGTGTGTGTGTGTGTGTGTGTGTGTGTGTGTGTGTGTGTGTGTGTGTGTGTGTGTGTGTGTGTGTGACGTTTCCCTGAGTGTGTGTGTGTGTGTGTGTGTGTGTGTGTGTGTGTGTGTGTGTGTGTGTGTGTGTGTGTGTGTGTGTGTAAGGGGATCTCCCAGTGTGGAGTGGCAAGCGGCTGCTTCTGATTAGAGGCTGACAGTGTTTGGTTTTCTCTGCTATATTAAGGGCGACATTAAAAGATTATGTAAACCATGTATCATGGTGGGGTCTCTATAGAGCTGTCTCTAATACCATGTATCATGGTGGGGTCTCTATAGAGCTGTCTTTAATACCATGCATCATGGTGGGGTCTCTAGTCTCTATAGAGCTGTCTCTAATACCATGTATCATGGTGGGGTCTCTATAGAGCTGTCTCTAATACCATGCATCATGGTGGGGTCTCTATAGAGCTGTCTCTAATACCATGCATCATGGTGGGGTCTCTATAGAGCTGTCTCTAATACCATGTATCATGGTGGGGTCTCTATAGAGCTGTCTCTAATACCATGTATCATGGTGGGGTCTCTATAGAGCTGTCTCTAATACCATGTATCATGGTGGGGTCTCTATAGAGCTGTCTCTAATACCATGTATCATGGTGGGGTCTCTATAGAGCTGTCTCTAATACCATGTATCATGGTGGGGTCTCTATAGAGCTGTCTCTAATACCATGTATCATGGTAGGGTCTCAAGTCTCTATAGAGCTGTCTCTAATACCATGTATCATGGTGGGGTCTCTATAGAGCTGTCTCTAATACCATGTATCATGGTGGGGTCTCTATAGAGCTGTCTCTAATACCATGTATCATGGTAGGGTCTCGAGTCTCTATAGAGCTGTCTCTAATACCATGTATCATGGTGGGGTCTCTATAGAGCTGTCTCTAATACCATGTATCATGGTGGGGTCTCTATAGAGCTGTCTCTAATACCATGCATCATGCTGGGGTCTCTAGTCTCTATAGATCTGTCTCTAATACCATGTATCATGGTGGGGTCTCTATAGAGCTGTCTCTAATACCATGTATCATGGTGGGGTCTCTATAGATCTGTCTCTAATACCATGTATCATGGTGGGGTCTCTAGTCTCTATAGAGCTGTCTCTAATACCATGTATCATGGTGGGGTCTCTAGTCTCTATAGAGCTGTCTCTAATACCATGTATCATGGTGGGGTCACTAGTCTCTATAGAGCTGTCTCTAATACCATGCATCATGGTGGGGTCTCTATAGAGCTGTCTATAATACCATGTATCATGGTGGGGTCACTAGTCTCTATAGAGCTGTCTCTAATACCATGCATCATGGTGGGGTCTCTATAGAGCTGTCTCTAATACCATGCATCATACTGGGGTCTCTATAGAGCTGTCTCTAATACCATGTATCATGGTGGGGTCTCTAGTCTCTATAGAGCTGTCTCTAATACCATGTATCATGGTGGGGTCTCTATAGAGCTGTCTCTAATACCATGTATCATGGTGGGGTCTCTATAGAGCTGTCTCTAATACCATGCAACATGGTGGGGTCTCTAGTCTCTATAGAGCTGTCTCTAATACCATGTATCATGGTGGGGTCACTAGTCTCTATAGAGCTGTCTCTAATACCATGTATCATGGTGGGGTCTCTATAGATCTGTCTCTAATACCATGTATCATGGTGGGGTCTCTATAGAGCTGTCTCTAATACAATGCATCATGCTGGGGTCTCTATAGAGCTGTCTCTAATACCATGTATCATGGTGGGGTCTCTATAGATCTGTCTCTAATACCATGTATCATGGTGGGGTCTCTATAGAGCTGTCTCTAATACAATGCATCATGCTGGGGTCTCTATAGAGCTGTCTCTAATACCATGTATCATGGTGGGGTCTCTATAGAGCTGTCTCTAATACCATGCATCATGGTGGGGTCTCTATAGAGCTGTCTCTAATACCATGGATCATGGTGGGGTCTCTAGTCTCTATAGAGCTGTCTCTAATACCATGGATCATGGTGGGGTCTCTAGTCTCTATAGAGCTGTCTCTAATACCATGTATCATGGTGGGGTCTCTAGTCTCTATAGAGCTGTCTCTAATACCATGCATCATGGTGGGGTCTCTATAGAGCTGTCTCTAATACCATGGATCATGGTGGGGTCTCTATAGAGCTGTCTCTCTAATGCCCCCTTAATTATCAGTACTATTGCTGCTGTACAGGTTAATCTCATGATTGAAGCTACTGTCTGACTCTAACAAACACAGTGATCCCTGCTGGTCAGCAGAACATAATGTCCATCATGGTGGGGTCTCTATAGAGCTGTCTCTCTAATGCCCCCTTAATTATCAGTACTATTGCTGCTGTACAGGTTAATCTCATGATTGAAGCTACTGTCTGACTCTAACAAACACAGTGATCCCTGCTGGTCAGCAGAACACAATGTCCATCATGGTGGGGTCTCTATAGATCTGTCTCTCTAATGCCCCCTTAATTATCAGTACTATTGCTGCTGTACAGGTTAATCTCAGGATTGAAGCTACTGTCTGACTCTAACAAACACAGTGATCCCTGCTGGTCAGCAGAACATAATGTCCAAAATGACAATCATTTGGGGGGTTTTCTCGGGGGGATTTTGCAGTTTAGTTAACCCACATCTCAGAGGCCTGCTCTATAGTAGTGCTGTATCTCCTATAAGCAGACTGTGTGTATGGACTTAATCATTAGTCCACTTTTAATACAGTCCCAAAATGGTTTGCATGTCAGCAGTCAAGTTTTCAAGATATTGGACTTTTAAGAACCAAACTGTCACTTGCAAAACGCATCATCATCATGATGTGGCAGATGACAGTTTGCTTCTTGAATGTCCAATATCTTGAAAACTTGACAGCTGACCTGCAAAATGTTTTGGGACTGTATCAACAGTGGACTAATCAAAAACAAAATCTAAATATAGTTGTTGAGCAATAAGGCGGGAGGTGGCCCCCCACAATCAAGTCTTGCCTTAGGCCCCCAAAAGCTTGAGCCGACACTACTCAAGAGCCAATGATAACTGTCTGCTGAAAGAAGGGCGCGACACTTGGGTCAGCTCAAGGACTTACAGTTAGGATCCCAGCCAATGACAGGCAATGTTATAGTGGAAGGTGCTACTGACATATTATTGTCCATGTGGGGTGTGTGAGGCTACAGGAGCCAAGAGGGGACACACCTCACCTTGAATCCTTTTGTACTTCTTGTACCAGCGGCCAAACTCCTGGCACTTGGAGGTGGACACGTTGGCATAGTAAGAGCTGTTGACTATGGCAGAGATCATACTCTGATGAGAGAGAGAGAGAGAGAGAGAGAGAAAGATAGATAGAGAGAGAGAGAGAGAGAGAGAATATAGTGTATGTTTTAGTGAATGTGTACTGTGTAATACTAGACCTATAAGGACCTGGAATACCACAACACAGTTACATACTGTATAGACTGGAACACCACAACACAGTTACATACTGTATAGACTGGAACACCACAACACAGTTACATACTGTGGACTGGAACACCACAACACAGTAACATACTGTATAGACTGGAACACCACAACACAGTTACATACTGTATAGACTGGAACACCACAACACAGTTACATACTGTATAGACTGGAACACCTCAACACAGTCACATACTGTATAGACTGGAACACCTCAACACAGTCACATACTGTATAGACTGGAACACCACAACACAGTCACATACTGTATAGACTGGAACACCACAACACAGTCACATACTGTATAGACTGGAACACCTCAACACAGTCACATACTGTATAGACTGGAACACCACAACACAGTCACATACTGTATAGACTGGAACACCACAACACAGTCACATACTGTGGACTGGAACACCACAACACAGTTACATACTGTATAGACTGGAACACCACAACACAGTTACATACTGTATAGACTGGAACACCACAACACAGTCACATACTGTATAGACTGGAACACCACAACACAGTTACATACTGTATAGACTGGAACACCACAACACAGTCACATACTGTGGACTGGAACACCACAACACAGTTACATACTGTATAGACTGGAACACCACAACACAGTTACATACTGTATAGACTGGAACACCACAACACAGTCACATACTGTATAGACTGGAACACCACAACACAGTCACATACTGTATAGACTGGAACACCACAACACAGTTACATACTGTATAGACTGGAACACCACAACACAGTCACATACTGTATAGACTGGAACACCACAACACAGTCACATACTGTATAGACTGGAACACCACAACACAGTTACATACTGTATAGACTGGAACACCACAACACAGTTACATACTGTATAGACTGGAACACCACAACACAGTTACATACTGTGGACTGGAACACCACAACACAGTTACATACTGCGGACTGGAACACCACAACACAGTCACATACTGTATAGACTGGAACACCACAACACAGTTACATACTGTATAGACTGGAACACCACAACACAGTCACATACTGTATAGACTGGAACACCACAACACAGTTACATACTGTATAGACTGCAACACCACAACACAGTCACATACTGTATAGACTGGAACACCACAACACAGTCACATACTGTATAGACTGGAACACCACAACACAGTCACATACTGTATAGACTGGAACACCACAACACAGTTACATACTGTATAGACTGGAACACCACAACACAGTCACATACTGTATAGACTGGAACACCACAACACAGTTACATACTGTATAGACTGGAACACCACAACACAGTCACATACTGTGGACTGGAACACCACAACACAGTCACATACTGTATAGACTGGAACACCACAACACAGTCACATACTGTATAGACTGGAACACCACAACACAGTCACATACTGTATAGACTGGAACACCACAACACAGTCACATACTGTATAGACTGGAACACCACAACACAGTCACATACTGTATAGACTGGAACACCACAACACAGTCACATACTGTATAGACTGGAACACCACAACACAGTCACATACTGTATAGACTGGAACACCACAACACAGTTACATACTGTATGGACTGGAACACCACGACACAGTCACATACGGTAGAAAACAGATATGCGTTGTTGTTTTGGAATCTGTATACAGGAAGTCATGTGTCATTTGAACGCCATGTAAGAAAAGCACACCACCTCCTGCAGCTAATGAAAAACAATCTAAGCCAGAGACTAAGATACATAACATGACATGACATAAGATGACATAAGATGCTACCAGAGAGAGAGAGGGCCCTCCTTGGCACATGATTCTCCACCACTATAAGGCTAATACAATGCAGTACAAACTAAGCCAGAGACTAAGTTGCATGACATGACATAAGCTGCTACCTGAGAGAGAGGGCACTCCTTGGCCAGGGAACTCTGGTTCATCTCCTTCAGTAGCTCTTTGAGGGCGTTCCTCACCGTAGCGTGGTTCCACTGCTCTGACGGCAGATCCTCCAGCCTGGAAAAGCTGGAACCAGGGTTGGATTCATTACCACATGCAAGGGAAAACTATTGAAAACATTATGCAATGAAATAAAATATCATTTATTTCTGGACAACTTCACGTAGTCCCTCCCTCTTTCAGTCAGTTTGATGCCTAATGAACACAACCCTGAGACACTAATACATCACTTCCTGTTTGACATACAACAACATAACAACACAAAACTGACATTTGACCCCAAAATTCTCAAGTGTCATTTTTCACCTCTTGGATCACTGAGATTAGAATCTGTACTATATATTTTGTAATTATTATCATTATGTTTTTGGGCCAAATACTACGCACAGTCCAAAAAAGTAATAAACAAAACATTTTCTAATATTTTTTTACATTGCTATCCTAATGAAAAGGCCTAAGTTAAACATAACACTGAAAATATGTCAAATGAAACTATAAAATAAAATCGGACTTTTTCCCAATTTGAGCTTTTTAGCCATTTTGGTAATGAGAAGGCCAAGTGGGGTAATGAGAATGCCAAGTGAGGTAATGAGAAGGCCAAGTGGGGTAATGAGAAGGCCAAGTGGGGTAATGAGAAGGCCAAGTGGGGTAATGAGAAGGCCAAGTGAGGTAATGAGAAGGCCAAGTGGGGTAATGAGAAGTCCAAGTGGGGTAATGAGAAGGCCAAGTGGGGTAATGAGAAGGCCAAGTGGGGTAATGAGAAAGCCAAGTGGGGTAATGAGAAGGCCAAGTGGGGTAATGAGAAGGCCAAGTGGGGTAATGAGAAGGCCAAGTGGGGTAATGAGAAGGCCAAGTGAGGTAATGAGAAGGCCAAGTGGGGTAATGAGAAGGCCAAGTGGGGTAATGAGAAGGCCAAGTGAGGTAATGAGAAGGCCAAGTGGGGTAATGAGAAGTCCAAGTGGGGTAATGAGAAGGCCAAGTGGGGTAATGAGAAGGCCAAGTGGGGTAATGAGAAGGCCAAGTGGGGTAATGAGAAGGCCAAGTGGGGTAATGAGAAGGCCAAGTGGGGTAATGAGAAGGCCAAGTGAGGTAATGAGAAGGCCAAGTGGGGTAATGAGAAGGCCAAGTGGGGTAATGAGAAGGCCAAGTGGGGTAATGAGAAGGCCAAGTGGGGTAATGAGAAGGCCAAGTGGGGTAATGAGAAGGCCAAGTGGGGTAATGAGAAGGCCAAGTGGGGTAATGAGAAGTCCAAGTGGGGTAATGAGAAGGCAAAAGTGGGGTAATGAGAAGGCCAAGTGAGGTAAAATGGGTGTTTGAGAATAAGAACCTCGTTCTGAAGGCATACAAACAAACATGAATTGAACTTCTACTCTTCCTCTAGATGATGCATCATGAATAAAACGTTATTACAAAACTGATTGGAGTTTTTCCAGGAACTTGAAAAGTGTTACGGTAATGAGACACGTGCTTGAACATAATACATATTATAGTTTAATGTACTTCAACTAGTATACCATTTTTATGACTTATGGACAAACTACAGCAACATCATTTTGTTTTTTATTCCAATAAGTTTGGCTTTTCTGAAGTAAAATTGTATAAAATTACCAGAGAATCTAATTCGGACACATTTCGGTAATGAGAATTCGGGCTGAAAATACATAAAATCCCAGTGAAAATGTAAAATGTATTTAAAAAAAGTCACTGGTCAAAAAGTAGACATCTTAGTCCTCAGAATGATTTATGAGTTTTGCTTGAGACATGTTTAAACTGGTTTCATGAGGATCACCCAATGGGGTGGCAGGTAGCCTCGTGGTCAGAGCGTTGGGCCAGTTACCGAAAGGCCTCTGGTTTGAATACCCGAGCCGACAAGGTGTAAATCTGTCGATATGCCCTTGAGAAACGAACTTAACCCTAATTTGTTCCAGGGGTACTGTACTACTATGGCTGACCCTGTAAAACAACACATTTCACTGCACCTATTTATAGTGCATGTGTTGTCATCCTGGTGCCAGCTAACCTGATATCAAACAGTGGCCATAATGATAGCGAGACTATCCACTCCTATCAACAAAGTCATAACCAGGGTGGATTGTTATAGTGTGCTGTGGTGCTACCATGGTAACACTATTAAACAAAGATTATTGACGGTTACCATTACCCACTGTTGATAAGTGACTCACTGTAAGTGCAGGTTAGCGTTTTTCGTCATGAATGTTGTTCTGGAGGCAGCTCTGCAGAGTGCTCACTAGCTGGCTGTCATAAAGTCATAACATCTGATTTTAAACCTAACCTTATCTCTAACCTTAACCACACTGCTAACCCCAATTCCTGAACCTAATCTTAACCCTAACCTTAACTACATTGCTAACCCTAATGCCTGAACCTAACCTTATCCCTAACCTTCACCACACTGCTAACCCTAATTCCTGAATCTAACCTTAACCCTAACCTTAACCACACTGCTAACCCTAACGCCTGAATTTAATCTTAACCCTAACCATAACCACACTGCTAACCCTAACGCCTGAATCTAACCTTAACCCTAACCTTCACCACACTGCTAACCCTAATTCCTGAATCTAATCTTAACCCTAACCTTAACTACATTGCTAACCCTAATGCCTGAATCTAACCTTAACCCTAACCTTAACCACACTGCTAACCCTAACGCCTGAACCTAACCTTAAATTAAGATCAAAAAGCTGCATTTTGGTTTTATACAGTTTTACAATATTTCCAATTTGACTTTGCAGCTGGCCTATCTAGCGGAAACGGCTCAGTTCTGCCTCCAGGACAAGACTCATCCCAATAAACCTGTTTTTCATATCAATAAACCTGCTCTCTCCCTGCTCCTCGCTCGCTCGCGCTCGCTCGCACTCACTCACTCACTCACTCACTCACTCACTCACTCACTCACTCACTCACTCACTCACTCACTCACTCACACACACACACACACACACACACACACACACACACACACACACACACACACACACACACACACACACACACACACACACTCCCGTCCGTCCGTCCATACCCACTGACCTCTGCAGTAGGATGCGGAGGGTAACCATGTGATAGACGTCCAGCAGCATGTCGGCGACGGTGGCCTCGGGGGCGTCAGTCAGGTAGTGGATGGGCATGGGGTTCCAGCGGCCCACTTTGATGATGCCTGGAGGGGAGACAGAACAATGATGTCATCAACATGCTGCCGTTTTCAGTTTATACACATTCACCTGGGGGTTCATTTCTTAAGGTTGCCGAAGACGACAAAGTCTGTATGTGTGTGTGCCTGTACATGTGAAAACCTAGATATAATGTTTCTATATTTTCATCAGCAGCTGTAAAACTCATGGTTTAACAATGAGAGATAAAGATTGAGATAAAGAGATAAAGAGTGTTATCTATTAATGCATTATCAGCCTGGGGAAGAGGCACCGACCTGATTCCCCACATCTATCAACCCCAACCCTTATCAGCCTGGGGAAGAAACACAGAGACCCAGCAAAGCCTTTTATAGCAGGGATATACGTGCAAGAGACAACATCACTGATGGACAGGACAGGTCAAGGCTGGAGATTGTGTCACACGCCAATTAATACCGCCCCATTAAAATGAATGATTGTTTAATTAACCCAAATAGGTATCTCTGGATCTAAAGACAGGTGAGTTCATAGATATACATCATATAGAGAGCTCTGAGAGATATCTCTGGATCTAAAGACAGGTGAGTATTAGGAAATAAGGGATGACTAGAAATGGGCATCAGGACATAGACTTTCATTTTAAATTGGTCGCTTATCGCTCCTGATCTAGAGTGTTTCCATTATTCATTGAACGTTCTTGTGGCTGAGCATAGAACTATAGAAATTGAACCACATTCAAACAGAGATGGAATAATGGCATTACAAAGTATGAAATGACGTTGATTTAAGTAAGATCCATGGCCTGCTTGCCTACACAGTGCTGGTTCTACAGAAAAGGAAATAAGAAAAGTCTTCCCCTACATAGACACTGCATCTGACAATGAGACCCCCCCCCCACCCCCCACCCTCTCTCTCCCTCTGCATCTGAAATGCATCCTAGGATGTGTACACAGACACATTCCCCTGTCCTTCCTCAAGACCAGGGCTGGAACAGCTAACCTAAACAAGGATAATCACATTAGGATCAGGGGAATCAAACACAGATAGCCCCGGCCTTCCATCCTCCATCTGCAATAGTGTGTGTGTGTGTTTGTGTGTGTGTGTGTGTGTGTGTGTGTGTGTGTGCGTGACCAGCTCAATGTCACAAATTGTGATGACCTGCTGTCCAGCTCAATGTCACATGTTGAAATGACCTGCCGACCAGCTCAATGCCCCATGTTGAAATGACCTGCCGACTAGCTCAATGCCCCATGTTGAAATGACCTGCCGACTAGCTCAATGCCCCATGTTGAAATGACCTGCCGACCAGCTCAATGCCCCATGTTGAAACGACCTGCCGACCAGCTCAATGCCCCATGTTGAAACGACCTGCCGACCAGCTCAATGCCCCATGTTGAAACGACCTGCCGACCAGCTCAATGCCCCATGTTGAAACGACCTGCCGACTAGCTCAATGCCCCATGTTGAAACGACCTGCCGACCAGCTCAATGCCCCATGATGAAATGACCTGCCGACCAGCTCAATGCCCCATGTTGAAATGATCTGCCGACCAGCTCAATGCCCCATGTTGAAATGATTTGCCGACCAGCTCAATGCCCCATGATGAAATGACCTGCCGACCAGCTCAATGCCCCATGTTGAAATGATCTGCCGACCAGCTCAATGCCCCATGTTAAAACGACCTGCCGACCAGCTCAATGCCCCATGTTGAAAAGATCTTCCGACCAGCTCAATGCCCCATGTTGAAACGACCTGCCGACCAGCTCAATGCCCCATGTTGAAACGACCTGCCGACCAGCTCAATGCCCCATGTTGAAACGACCTGCCGACCAGCTCAATGCCCCATGTTGAAACGACCTGCCGACCAGCTCAATGCCCCATGTTGAAACGACCTGCCGACCAGCTCAATGCCCCATGTTGAAACGACCTGCCGACCAGCTCAATGCCCCATGTTGAAACGACCTGCCGACCAGCTCAATGCCCCATGTTGAAACGACCTGCCGACCAGCTCAATGCCCCATGTTGAAACGACCTGCCGACCAGCTCAATGCCCCATGTTGAAACGACCTGCCGACCAGCTCTGTCACATGTTAAAAAGAGACAACCCAAAATAGATAGCCTGTCCTTTGTCTATATGCCCATTTAAAATGTATCATCTAAATAAACAATATCTCCCTTTTAATTACCACAAAATGCCTAACTAAAGAAAGACAGTGGTGCCCTGTGGAGAGTTTCAAAATACAACTGGATCGATGTTATGAGGTGCACAACTCAGGGAGAGACAATATAACATTCTCTGTGTCCTTTCGTTTACACAGAGGGAAAAAATGAAACATTTCAGCCAGAATTGAATCATTTAACATAAAAGCTTATTTCAAAACGTATCCATTTGGGAGGAGTGGAGTGAGTCGAGGGCGTTGCCAGGTTTAGGGCCTGCGTTTACGGGGTTGGAATGTGGAACGGTTTTGCTGCTTTTCTTTGTGTGTCTCTGTTGTTTGGTCTGTTGTCGTCTTTGGGGTTGACCGGCAAGGTATTTATTTCAGTCATTGGTCTATATTTATTCTGTCCTGCAGCAATGTTTGGCTTCACGTGGTTTGACTGTTTTACTGTTGGAAACAGCCTCGGTGTGACTGTTTTACTGTTGGAAACAGCCTCGGTGTGACTGTTTTACTGTTGGAAGCAGTCTCGGTGTGACTGTTTTACTGTTGGCAGCAGCCTCGGTGTGACTGTTTTACTGTTGGAAGCAGTCTTGGTGTGACTGTTTTACTGTTGGAAACAGCCTCGGTGTGACTGTTTTACTGTTGGAAACAGCCTCGGTGTGACTGTTTTACTGTTGGAAACAGCCTCGGTGTGACTGTTTTACTGTTGGAAGCAGCCTCGGTGTGACTGTTTTACTGTTGGAAACAGCCTCGGTGTGACTGTTTTACTGTTGTGGAGGGTTGGAAGCAGCCTCGGTGTGACTGTTTTACTGTTGGAAGCAGCCTCGGTGTGACTGTTTTACTGTTGGAAACAGCCTCGGTGTGACTGTTTTACTGTTGTGGAGGGTTGGAAGCAGCCTCGGTGTGACTGTTTTACTGTTGGAAACAGCCTCAGTGTGACTGTTTTACTGTTGGAAACAGCCTCGGTGTGACTGTTTTACTGTTGGAAACAGTCTCGGTGTGACTGTTTTACTGTTGGAAACAGTCTCGGTGTGACTGTTTTACTGTTGGAAACAGTCTCGGTGTGACTGTTTTACTGTTGTGGAGGGTTGGAAGCAGCCTCGGTGTGACTGTTTTACTGTTGGAAACAGCCTCGGTGTGACTGTTTTACTGTTGGAAACAGTCTCGGTGTGACTGTTTTACTGTTGGAAACAGCCTCGGTGTGACTGTTTTACTGTTGGAAACAGCCTCGGTGTGACTGTTTTACTGTTGGAAACAGTCTCTGTGTGACTGTTTTACTGTTGGAAACAGTCTCGGTGTGACTGTTTTACTGTTGGAAACAGCCTCGGTGTGACTGTTTTACTGTTGTGGAGGGTTGGAAACAGTCTCGGTGTGACTGTTTTACTGTTGGAAACAGTCTCGGTGTGACTGTTTTACTGTTGGAAACAGTCTCGGTGTGACTGTTTTACTGTTGTGGAGGGTTGGAAACAGCCTCGGTGTGACTGTTTTACTGTTGGAAACAGTCTCGGTGTGACTGTTTTACTGTTGTGGAGGGTTGGAAGCAGCCTCGGTGTGACTGTTTTACTGTTGGAAGCAGCCTCGGTGTGACTGTTTTACTGTTGGAAACAGCCTCGGTGTGACTGTTTTACTGTTGGAAACAGCCTCGGTGTGACTGTTTTACTGTTGGAAACAGCCTCGGTGTGACTGTTTTACTGTTGGAAACAGTCTCTGTGTGACTGTTTTACTGTTGGAAACAGTCTCGGTGTGACTGTTTTACTGTTGGAAACAGCCTCGGTGTGACTGTTTTACTGTTGTGGAGGGTTGGAAACAGTCTCGGTGTGACTGTTTTACTGTTGGAAACAGTCTCGGTGTGACTGTTTTACTGTTGGAAACAGTCTCGGTGTGACTGTTTTACTGTTGTGGAGGGTTGGAAACAGCCTCGGTGTGACTGTTTTACTGTTGGAAACAGTCTCGGTGTGACTGTTTTACTGTTGGAAACAGCCTCGGTGTGACTGTTTTACTGTTGGAAACAGTCTCGGTGTGACTGTTTTACTGTTGGAAACAGCCTCTGTGTGACTGTTTTACTGTTGGAAACAGCCTCGGTGTGACTGTTTTACTGTTGTGGAGGGTTGGAAGCAGCCTCGGTGTGACTGTTTTACTGTTGGAAACAGCCTCAGTGTGACTGTTTTACTGTTGGAAACAGCCTCGGTGTGACTGTTTTACTGTTGGAAACAGTCTCGGTGTGACTGTTTTACTGTTGGAAACAGTCTCGGTGTGACTGTTTTACTGTTGTGGAGGGTTGGAAGCAGCCTCGGTGTGACTGTTTTACTGTTGGAAACAGCCTCGGTGTGACTGTTTTACTGTTGGAAACAGTCTCGGTGTGACTGTTTTACTGTTGGAAACAGCCTCGGTGTGACTGTTTTACTGTTGGAAACAGCCTCGGTGTGACTGTTTTACTGTTGGAAACAGTCTCGGTGTGACTGTTTTACCGTTGGAAACAGTCTCGGTGTGACTGTTTTACTGTTGGAAACAGCCTCGGTGTGACTGTTTTACTGTTGGAAACAGTCTCGGTGTGACTGTTTTACTGTTGGAAACAGTCTCGGTGTGACTGTTTTACTGTTGTGGAGGGTTGGAAGCAGCCTCGGTGTGACTGTTTTACTGTTGGAAACAGCCTCGGTGTGACTGTTTTACTGTTGGAAACAGTCTCGGTGTGACTGTTTTACTGTTGGAAACAGCCTCGGTGTGACTGTTTTACTGTTGGAAACAGCCTCGGTGTGACTGTTTTACTGTTGGAAACAGTCTCGGTGTGACTGTTTTACCGTTGGAAACAGTCTCGGTGTGACTGTTTTACCGTTGGAAGCAGCCTCGGTGTGACTGTTTTACTGTTGGAAACAGCCTCGGTGTGACTGTTTTACTGTTGTGGAGGGTTGGAAACAGCATCGGTGTGACTGTTTTACTGTTGGAAACAGTCTCGGTGTGACTGTTTTACTGTTGGAAACAGTCTCGGTGTGACTGTTTTACTGTTGTGGAGGGTTGGAAACAGCCTCGGTGTGACTGTTTTACTGTTGGAAACAGTCTCGGTGTGACTGTTTTACTGTTGGAAACAGCCTCGGTGTGACTGTTTTACTGTTGGAAACAGTCTCGGTGTGACTGTTTTACTGTTGGAAACAGCCTCGGTGTGACTGTTTTACTGTTGGAAACAGCCTCGGTGTGACTGTTTTACTGTTGTGGAGGGTTGGAAGCAGCCTCGGTGTGACTGTTTTACTGTTGGAAACAGCCTCAGTTTGACTGTTTTACTGTTGGAAACAGCCTCGGTGTGACTGTTTTACTGTTGGAAACAGCCTCGGTGTGACTGTTTTACTGTTGGAAACAGCCTCGGTGTGTCTGTTTTACTGTTGGAAACAGTCTCGGTGTGACTGTTTTACTGTTGGAAACAGTCTCGGTGTGACTGTTTTACTGTTGGAAACAGCCTCGGTGTGACTGTTTTACTGTTGGAAACAGCCTCGGTGTGACTGTTTTACTGTTGGAAACAGCCTCGGTGTGACTGTTTTACTGTTGTGGAGGGTTGGAAGCAGCCTCGGTGTGACTGTTTTACTGTTGTGGAGGGTTGGAAGCAGCCTCGGTGTGACTGTTTTACTGTTGGAAACAGCCTCAGTGTGACTGTTTTACTGTTGTGGAGGGTTGGAAGCAGCCTCGGTGTGACTGTTTTACTGTTGTGGAGGGTTGGAAGCAGCCTCGGTGTGACTGTTTTACTGTTGGAAACAGCCTCGGTGTGACTGTTTTACTGTTGGAAACAGCCTCGGTGTGACTGTTTTACTGTTGTGGAGGGTTGGAAGCAGCCTCGGTGTGACTGTTTTACTGTTGTGGAGGGTTGGAAGCAGCCTCGGTGTGACTGTTTTACTGTTGTGGAGGGTTGGAAGCAGCCTCGGTGTGACTGTTTTACTGTTGGAAACAGCCTCGGTGTGACTGTTTTACTGTTGGAAACAGCCTCGGTGTGACTGTTTTACTGTTGTGGAGGGTTGGAAGCAGCCTCAGTGTGACTGTTTTACTGTTGGAAACAGCCTCGGTGTGACTGTTTTACTGTTGTGGAGGGTTGGAAGCAGCCTCGGTGTGACTGTTTTACTGTTGGAAACAGCCTCGGTGTGACTGTTTTACTGTTGTGGAGGGTTGGAAGCAGCCTCGGTGTGACTGTTTTACTGTTGTGGAGGGTTGGAAGCAGCCTCGGTGTGACTGTTTTACTGTTGGAAACAGCCTCGGTGTGACTGTTTTACTGTTGTGGAGGGTTGGAAGCAGCCTCGGTGTGACTGTTTTACTGTTGTGGAGGGTTGGAAACAGCCTCGGTGTGACTGTTTTACTGTTGTGGAGGGTTGGAAGCAGCCTCGGTGTGACTGTTTTACTGTTGTGGAGGGTTGGAAGCAGCCTCGGTGTGACTGTTTTACTGTTGTGGAGGGTTGGAAGCAGCCTCGGTGTGACTGTTTTACTGTTGTGGAGGGTTGGAAGCAGCCTCGGTGTGACTGTTTTACTGTTGTGGAGGGTTGGGAAGCAGCCTCGGTGTGACTGTTTTACTGTTGTGGAGGGTTGGAAGCAGCCTCGGTGTGACTGTTTTACTGTTGTGGAGGGTTGGAAGCAGCCTCGGTGTGACTGTTTTACTATTGTGGAGGGTTGGAAGCAGCCTCGGTGTGACCTTTCTTGCTTTAGGTCACATGTCAATTGCGTTCCTTTTGTTCCAGATTACACGACCAAGTATCATAGTTTCTCATCACTGAATTACAAAATGAAGTGTGTTTAGTAATATTGCCAGTAGCAGATTGAGTGATAAACACATGACGGCAAACATTTAAAAGATGGTTTGTGATCAGCTCTTTCAGAAAGGATCATTCTCTGACCCTCTGACCCTCTCACAGGCACACACCTACCCAAACACACACATACACCTACCCCCCCACACACACACACACCTACCCCCCCCCCCCCCCACACACACACCCCTACCCACACACACACACACACACACACCTACCCAAACACATACACCTACACACATACACCACATACACACACTCCTGTCCTATCTAACTCACCTCTCGCCTGCACGGCTGAGTTGTGGGAGTAGCCCAGGGCCACGAGGGCTGTCTCCACCAGCTGGGTGAAGAGGATGTCCTTACGAACCAATACAAACTCAGCAAGTCTGTCACCACGCCCATCCCTGTCAGAGACCACACCCCCAGACACGACCCCATTTGCCTGCTCCACTACACAGTACACAGGGATCATCAGACCTGGAGAGAGAGAGAGAGAGAGAGAGAGAGAGAGAGAGAGAGAGAGAGAGAGAGAGAGAGAGAGGAGGAGGGGGGAGAGCGAGAGAGAGCGAGGAGGGGAGAGAAAGAGAGGACTGAGTGACATTAAACAACCTTCTCCATTACAGTAAGACAGAAATGATGAATCCAGTACAACCTGGGCTTGATATGAACACAGAGGGAGGGCTAGAAGATTAGCTCAGTTATTACTCACTAACTTACCATCATTTAGCAGACACTTATCCAGAGCAATTAGGGCTAAGTGCCTTGCTGAAGAGCACATCGACAGATTCATCACTTGGTCTACTCTGGGATTTGAACCAGTGACCTTTCGGTTATTGTCCCAACGCTCTTAACTGCTAAGCACTCACACACAGCACATATCAATGTCTTGCATAAAGTCATTTTCTGAACCACTCATAACAAATTAAGGACATCATTCTGACGTTTTTCACAGATAGAAAAAGAGACCAGTGAATAATTTCATAATTTGCATTAGTCATGAAACTGTGACTTTTCCAAGCCTGAAACCCTCCATCATACTCAGCTAATCCTTAAGGAGTAGTAATTTGGAGGAATCAATCAAGCTACTGACAGCACAACGACAAATGAACTCCAGGAAACCAAGTCTCATCAGGCACGCTATATCCCAATAACTCAGCTAGGGAGTGGAAGTGTGTGTGTATGTCCCTACAAGTGAACATACACTATGTATAAACTGCTCTCTGGACTATAGTGTTAGGATATCATGTGTGGCCCATTCCACACCGCCATGCTGTGGTTTTAAACAGAGAGGCTGATTTCCCCCAGTTCAAAGACAGCTCCCTCATTAACACTAGCAGAAAGCCATGGCTATGAGGAGGAATCCTTCTCTTCTCTTCTCTTCTCTTCTCTCCTCTTCTCTCCTCTGTCTGTCTGTCTGTCTGTCTGTCTGTCTGTCTGTCTGTCTGTCTGTCTGTCTGTCTGTCTGTCTGTCTCACTCTTATCTCAATCTCTCTCTGTTTCTGTCTCTCTGTCTCTCTCTCTCTCTCTGTCTCTGTCTCTCTCTCTGTCTCTGTCTCTCTTTCTGTCTCTCTCTCTCTCTCTTTCTCACTCTGTCTCTCTCAATTCAATTCAATTCAATTCAAGGGGCTTCATTAGCATGGGAAATGTGTTAACATTGCCAAAGCAAGTGAGGTAGATAATATACAAAAGTGAAATAAACAACAGAAAATAACAGTAAACATTACACTGACAGAAGTTTCAAAAGAATAAAGACATTACAAATGTCATATTATGTAACGATGTGTTGTAATGATGTGCAAATGGTTAAAGTACAAAAGGGAAAATAAATAAGCATAAATATGGGTTGTATTTAAAATGGTGTTTGTTCTTCACTGGTTGACCTTATCTTGTGGCAACAGGTCACACGTCTTGCTGCTGTGATGGAACACTGTGGTATTTCACCCAGTAGATATGGGAGTTTATCAAAATCGGGTTTGTTTTCGAAATAAATCTTTGTGGATCTGTGTAAGGGAAACATGTGTCTCTCTCTCTGACTGTCCGTGTGTCTGTGTGTCTGTGTGTGAGTGGACGTGTTTAACTAGTATTTGACCAACTGGAGACATTTTGTTTGGTCCCCACAAGGTAAAATGCTATTTCTGGGGGGTTTAGGGTTAAGGTTAGAATTAGGTTTAGGGTTAGGGTTAGGGTTAGAATTAGTGTTAGGGTTAAGGATAGAATTAGGTTTAGGGTTAGAATTAGTGTTAGGGTTAAGGTTAGAATTAGGTTTATGGTTAGGGTTAAGGTTAGAATTAGGTTTAGGGTTAAGGTTAGAATTAGGTTTATGGTAATGTTAGGGTTAGGGTTAAGGGTTAGTGTTAGGGTTAGGGTTAAGGGTTAGAATTAGGTTTATGGTTAGGGTTAAGGGTTAGGGTTAGGGTTAAGGGTTAGTGTTAAGGGTTAGGGTTAAGGGTTAGTGTTAAGGGTTAGGGTTAGGGTTAAGGGTTAGGGTTAGGGTTAAGGGTTAGGGAAAATAGGACTTTGAATGGTACTGAATTGTATGTCCCCACAAGGTTAGCTGTGCAAGACTGTGTGTGTGTGTGTGTCTGCTTGTGTATTTGTTCCTCTGTGTGTTCCCCTACCTCCAAGGGGCCGTAACGGGGTGCCGTTGAGGCGCGTGTGTGGACCCGTGGGGCTCCCGTTGCCCTCCAGACGGCTCATCTTGCCCGGCGGCGGGGCGCAGGTGTCCGGGCTGTCCCCTCTCTGCTCGGGACTGTCCCGCAGACAGGGGCTCTCAGTACCACCACGCTCCATCCCCCTCCAACTTCCAGGAGGGACTCCCAACAGAGCGTACGGACCTGCAGACAGGAGAGAGAGAGAGAGCGAGACAGAGAGAGCGAGTGAGACAGAGAGAGTGAGAGAGAGAGAAGAGAAAGAGAGGGAGAGAGAGAGAGAGCGAGACAGAGTGAGTGAGAGAGAGAGAAGAGAAAGAGAGGGAGAGAGAGAGCGAGACAGAGAGAGTGAGAGAGAGAGAAGAGAAAGAGAGGGAGAGAGAGCGAGCGAGCGAGACAGAGAGAGTGAGAGAGAGAGAGACAGAGAGAGAGAGACAGAGAGAGAGACAGAGAGAGAGGGAGAGAGAGAGAGAGAGAGAGAGAGAGAGAGACAGAGACAGAGACAGAGACAGAGAGAGAGAGAGAGAGAGAGACAGAGAGAGAGAGAGAGAGACAGAGAGAGTGAGAGAGAGAGAAGAGAAAGAGAGGGAGAGAGAGAGAGAGAGAGAGAGAGAGAGAGGGAGCGAGCGAGAGGGAAAAGAAAATAGAGGAGGCATTTGTTCTTTAGGACGAAGTTACCCTTCAACATAGGCACTGAACTAGGATCAGTGTACCCTCTGCTAAACTTAGTTTATCTAGTAAGAGTCTACAGGCAACTATCTACATCTTACTGGTGTTGACATTGTGGAGACTCCTTCAAATCAGATCAGGGTAATAAATACTATCTGTTTTCTTTCAGATATGTTGAGCGTTTGAAAAGAGACAGAGGCATTGGGTCAATGTATTTGCACTTTTGGGATGATTCCATTGCTTCCATTGTGCTATATATCTGTTGTTTAGCTGGAATGGAATGTTTGTTTCCTGTTCATTTGACTGTGATACTGTATGTGGTTGTGTCACCTAGCTGTCTTAAGATGAATGCCCCTTACTTACTGTCACTCTGGATAAGAGCATATGCTAAATGACTAAAATGTCAAATGTAAATGTTTTACATACAGATCACATGACTGTGTTTAATTATTATTGTAAAACAATATATTAATGTCACAAAGGTAAAAGAAAAGGTTACATTTCACTGTAAAATCAGTAGTACGACCTCTGAGAGTCAGGTGGATATTGTAGCATTTAGCAAAACGAGTTCATTATTTGTCTCTCTGAAATGAAACCATCAAGTGATAGATTTAAAACAAATACATGTCTGTTGTTGAACAACCCCATGCCGATATGAGATAGTGAAAAAACACCAATCTGTTTCATCATTTCTTTCAACAATAAAAGCTAATTTCTCAACATTTCTGAAAAAAGATAAATAGCATTTTGAAATGAAACCCTTCTTTTGTATCAAACTCATCACACGGAGATGACCGCTTCATACGTTTATGTTGTGTTGGAGGCGTGAGTGCTGTGTTGGAGGCGTGAGTGCTGTGGTCATTTCCTCCCTGTACCCATCAACCCTCCCATACTGAAGACATTACTTTTTATTTACAGATGACGAGAGCAGAAAAAGCAGACCACAACAAACAAACAGCAACCCAGCATCTGGTGGAAATCACCAGGCTCTTTACTGTAAATAATATTACTGACTGCTATCAGACTCTATAGTCTTCTACACAACCAAATCTCATGCTAGGTAGGCCTGTCAATTTACATCTCAGTCATCTACACAGCAAATCTCATGCTAGGTAGGCCTGTCAATTTACATCTCAGTCATCTACACAACCAAATCTCATGCTAGGTAGGCCTGTCAATTTACATCTCAGTCATCTACACAACCAAATCTCATGCTAGGTAGGCCTGTCAATTTACATCTCAGTCATCTACACAGCCAAATCTCATGCTAGGTAGGCCTGTCAATTTACATCTCAGTCATCTACACAACCAAATCTCATGCTAGGTAGGACTGTCAATTTACATCTCAGTCATCTACACAGCCAAATCTCATGCTAGGTAGGCCTGTCAATTTACATCTCAGTCATCTACACAGCCAAATCCCATGCTAGGTAGGCCTGTCAATTTACATCTCAGTCATCTACACAACCAAATCTCATGCTAGGTAGGCCTGTCAATTTACATCTCAGTCATCTACACAGCCAAATCCCATGCTAGGTAGGCCTGTCAATTTACATCTCAGTCATCTACACAACCAAATCTCATGCTAGGTAGGCCTGTCAATGTAATTTTTTGTCATTTAGCAGACACTCTTATCCGGAGTGATTTACAGGAGCAATCCGGGATATGTGCCTTGCTCAGGGGCACATCATCAGATGATTTTTTTTCACCTCTGGGATTTGAACCAACAACTTTTCAGTGACTGGCCCAACACTCTAACCACGAGGCTACCTGCCTCCCTGTCTGTCGCCAGAGATGATACAGTATGTATAGCCAGGTCTACGGTTTGATCAAAAGGCTATGCCACTAATCTAGGGGGTGATAGTTGGCTTTTCAGGCAAAGTTGTTTATAACAACAGGCTATAACTTGACGCACTACTTTCGAGACATAAAGGTTCCCAATTAATGAGCAACCGTCTTCGCTCCAAGGCAAGAACTTCTGAGGTAAAGTAACTGCTGCCTCTAGCGGACGGAGGTGTTTTGGAACCTGGAGGAACCGTGTCTGAGATCTGCCGACTTCCATTGGCTGTCTGACTTTAGCTCACCGGGCTAACACAGTCTTGTGGCTGGCAGGACAATCGGGTTTGAACCCCCAGACTGTCACACAACTATTATAGAAGCAGGAGCAGTCTGCTGCATATCTGGCTTCAGCTCAGCGGGCTAACACAGTCTCATGGTGTGCAGGAGACATGGGTTCGAACTGCAGTCTGCCACCACCCTCTAGACGTAAAGGGGCTATCTGTCATGCAATCTGATGTGTTTGTTTCACAATCTGTGGTTTCCCCTGGCATGATAATTAACCCATTCTGGCCTAAAAGCAGCACATGATGACAATAAAACGCACATGCCAAATTAATAACAGCCTTTAAAAAGAGCCTTCCAACACAAACTCAGAATATTGTAATACGGAAGAACTGGAGCTGCCTCTCCCTCTGTTTAACTGGAAAGACCAGTCACTTTCTTTCTTTCCCATAGGACTGCATAGCTGAGGCATCCTAGGCCTGACAGTGAGGGGATCCATCCACAACATACAGTGCCTTGCAAAAGTATTCGGCCCCCTTGAACTTTGCGACCTTTTGCCACATTTCAGGCTTCAAACATAAAGATATAAAACTGTATTTTTTTGTGAAGAATCAACAACAAGTGGGACACAATCATGAAGTGGAACGACATTTATTGGATATTTCAAACTTTTTTAACAAATCAAAAACTGAAAAATTGGGCGTGCAAAATTATTCAGCCCCCTAAAGTTAATACTTTGTAGCGCCACCTTTTGCTGCGATTACAGCTGTAAGTCGCTTGGGGTATGTCTCTATCAGTTTTGCACATCGAGAGACTGACATTTTTTCCCATTCCTTCTTGCAAAACAGCTCGAGCTCAGTGAGGTTGGATGGAGAGGATTTGTGAACAGCAGTTTTCAGTTCTTTCCACAGATTCTCGATTGGATTCAGGTCTGGACTTTGACTTGGCCATTCTAACACCTGGATATGTTTATTTTTGAACCATTCCATTGGAGATTTTGCTTTATGTTTTGGATCATTGTCTTGTTGGAAGACAAATCTCCGTCCCAGTCTCAGGTCTTTTGCAGACTCCATCAGGTTTTCTTCCAGAATGTTCCTGTATTTGGTTCCATCCATCTTCCCATCAATTTTAACCATCTTCCCTGTCCCTTCTGAAGAAAAGCAGGCCCAAACCATGATGCTGCCACCACCATGTTTGACAGTGGGGATGGTGTGTTCAGCTGTGTTGCTTTTACGCCAAACATAACGTTTTGCATTGTTGCCAAAAAGTTCCATTTTGGTTTCATCTGACCAGAGCACCTTCTTCCACATGTTTGGTGTGTCTCCCAGGTGGCTTGTGGCAAACTTTAAACGACACTTTTTATGGATATCTTTAAGAAATGGCTTTCTTCTTGCCACTCTTCCATAAAGGCCAGATTTGTGCAATATACGACTGATTGTTGTCCTATGGACAGAGTCTCCCACCTCAGCTGTAGATCTCTGCAGTTCATCCAGAGTGATCATGGGCCTCTTGGCTGCATCTCTGATCAGTCTTCTCCTTGTATGAGCTGAAAGTTTAGAGGGACGGCCAGGTCTTGGTAGATTTGCAGTGGTCTGATACTCCTTCCATTTCAATATTATCGCTTGCACAGTGCTCCTTGGGATGTTTAAAGCTTGGGAAATCTTTTTGTATCCAAATCCGGCTTTAAACTTCTTCACAACAGTATCTCGGACCTGCCTGGTGTGTTCCTTGTTCTTCATGATGCTCTCTGCGCTTTTAACGGACCTCTGAGACTATCACAGTGCAGGTGCATTTATACGGAGACTTGATTACACACAGGTGGATTGTATTTATCATCATTAGTAATTTAGGTCAACATTGGATCATTCAGAGATCCTCACTGAACTTCTGGAGAGAGTTTGCTGCACTGAAAGTAAAGGGGCTGAATAATTTTGCACGCCCAATTTTTCAGTTTTTGATTTGTTAAAAATGTTTGAAATATCCAATAAATGTCGTTCCACTTCATGATTGTGTCCCACTTGTTGTTGATTCTTCACAAAAAAATACAGTTTTATATCTTTATGTTTGAAGCCTGAAATGTGGCAAAAGGTCGCAAAGTTCAAGGGGGCCGAATACTTTCGCAAGGCACTGTATCATAGGGACCTGGGTGATCTGAGGCAGCACACTATCATGTTGACCTGAACTGTACAGTTCCCCCCCCCCCCCCCCCGGTCTCTCCCTCTCTGGTCCAGAACCACAGACCTCCCCCCCGGGTCTCTCCCTCTCTGGTCCAGAACCACAGACCTCCCCCCGGGTCTCTCCCTCTCTGGTCCAGAACCACAGACCTCCCCCCGGGTCTCTCCCTCTCTGGTCCAGCCACCAGACATCATTCTATGGGACCAGATCCCTGGTCTCTCCCTCTCTGGTCCAGCCACCAGACATCATGCTATGGGACCAGATCCCTGGTCTCTCCCGCTCTGGTCCAGAACCAGACATCATGCTATGGGACCAGATCCCTGGTCTCTCCCTCTCTGGTCCAGCCACCAGACATCATGCTATGGGACCAGATCCCTGGTCTCTCCCTCTCTGGTCCAGAACCAGACATCATGCTATGGGACCAGATCCCTGCTCTCCCTCTCTGGTCCAGCCACCAGACATCATGCTATGAGACCAGATATTATGGGAGAGCTAGGCCTGACTGGAGAGCATTGTGTAATTAAAAGCTTATAAATCTTAACAGCTATTGACTAAACACTCCATCCCCCCCGAGCATTGCAGATCTGCTTCTGATAAACACGTCTACATGGGATTTGGGAAAGACAGGCACAGGATTAAACACCTCCCCTCCGCCCCGCCCCCCGTCATCTCTGCACCCAGAGTCATTAACAGGGAGAAATTATTACCAGACATGTATGAAGGGGAAGGATATGTGTTGGGTGTCCTCTACCTCTGCCAACATAGGTCTCTCTCTTTCTCTGACACACACACACACACGCACACGCACACACGCACGCACGCACGCACGCACACACACACACACACACACACACACACACACACACAGACACACACTTTAGTGTTCACAGCTCTTCACTTCGCCTCTCATCACACCAGTCCTGTGAGTGTGTCCAGTGACCAGTTGTCAGGCTGATTGAATGGATGGATGTCTCTCAGTACATGAGATCTCCTCCTGATAACATCTGATGACATCACACAGCAGTGCCCTCCAGCTTTAATCCACACGACTAGACCAGAACAAGGGCTGTCACAAATGGCACTCTATTCCCTATGTATGCTCTGGTCAAACCTAGTACACTAGGTTTGACCAGAGCATACATAGTACACTATACTAGGGTATAGGGTGCCATTCGGAATGCATCCAGGGGCTGAGTAACCAAACAAAAAAGTCCTGTACAAAAGAGTTGCTGTATACAAACCCCTCATTGAGAGAATTATGTCTGAATTTTCCAAGAGCTCAGAGGATGATGGAACGTTCACAACGCATTAGGCTTGACGGAGTTGACAGTCCATCTCTTCGTATATCAACGCCGTCAACATACTCTCTGAGACTGTTTACAGCTACTCGGTATAGAACCCATATAGAAAAGGGGTTTTAAAAGATTTAACATGATATATGTTTCTATTTCTTATTTGCAAGTGTCTATTAGGTGTTGTTCCTTCCTCTTCTTGTTGTTATTAAAGATAATAATGATAATAATAATAACAATAACAATAATAACAATAACAATAATGATAATAATAATAACAATAATAATAATAATAATAACAATAATAATAATAATAATAACAATAATAATAATAACAATAATAATAATAACAATAATGGTAATAACAATAATGATAATAACAATAACAATTGAGATCAATTGACACTCTTTACCATGGCACTTTGAGATTTATTTTAAACTCCAAAACCCTTACGCACCACTGCACTTTGTATACCAGGGTTGGCTGGCCTTCTCTAGTCACTCGTAGGCTCATTCACTGGTATACTTTTATTTACATAGCAATTTTGGGTTTACTACCTTTTTATTTGGGCATTTTTATTCTTCAGAAATGTGGTGGGAACTCTCTTCGTTCGCTGGACTTTATCCTGCTAACTGTTCCAAATGTCCCAACTGAATTTGGTAAAAGGGCTTTTATGTACTCTGCACCATCGTCTTGGAACGCCTTACAAAATACTTTTAAACTGGAAGAACTTTTGTTATTTTTAAATCACTGATGAATGATCTTGAGACTGATTCCCTGACCTGTCAATGTTTTTAATTTGCTGTTTTTGATTTTGTTATACTCTTGTGAACTCTATGGTTTTTACTATATTACTTGTAGTTTTTCATGTTGTTTGTCTGTAATTTTTGTAATGACTTGGTGCAGCCTATCTTGGCCAGGACACTTTTGAAAAAGAGATTTTAAATTTCAACGAGCCCTTCCTGGTTAAATAAAGGTTAAATAAAATAAATAAATAATAACAATAATAAGAATAACAATAATGATAATGACAATAATAATAACAACGATAATGATGATAATAACAACGATAATGATAATAACAATAATAACGATAATGATAATAACAACAATAATAATAATAATGATGATAATAACAATAACAATATTATTAGTAATAATAATAACAATAAAAAATAAAAAATAATAACAATAATAAAGATTATGCTGTACACTCTTAGAATCAGTGACTTGAGGAAAGTTGGAAATCCTCCAAGGAACCATTTCTAGTCAATGCTTCATATTTGCACCTTCGGTTAGTTGAGGGGTTCTTGGAGGACCCTTTAATGACACCCTGTAGTGGAGGTGTGGCTTAGTAGGGGCGTGGCTTTAAGATAGATATTTTATGGTCCCCGCTAGAGTAAATGTCATTGCTGTTCATCGGTTCTGTTGCATTGCCGTCACATGTTAAGGTTGAACACTAACCGTTTTGTAGCTTCAATGAGGCTAAACCAGGTGTATGACTTTCTCAAGAGCCTATGCAAATTCCAAAGTTGGAATAGTTGCCACTTTATTACTGTATGTAATCAGCAATGTTAATATTATTATTATATTAGAATATGTAACATGCATAAATATTCAAGGAACATTATAATTTGCTGTGTACAAAATGAACATGATGAACAGGAATGATATTTATGCTAACAAGTGACCAAAAAATCTGGAAGCCACGCCTCAAATAAGCCATGCCTCTAATCTGATGCCACCTCGACAATATCGTATTAAAAATGTTTAAAAAATGAACTGCTCCCGTCACAAAAAGGTTCCGGTTTGAACCAGACTTCTACTCTGACCCTGGCCTCATGAAGGCCATGCATTCTCAATATAAACATACACATACAGACACACAGAAACCACTTCAAGCATACAACACTGGGAGACTGTACAGACACATAGAGACCACACACTGAAGCAACTACACTCACTGCAGTATATTACACACACTGCAGCAACTACACTCACTACAGTATACTACACATGCTGGAGCAACTACACTCACTACAGTATACTACACACACTGGAGCAGCTACACTCACTACAGTATACTACACACACTGGAGAAACTACACTCACTACAGTATACTACACACACTGGAGCAACTACACTCACTGCAGTATACTACACACACTGGAGCAACTACACTCACTACAGTATACTACACACACTGGAGAAACTACACTCACTACAGTATACTACACACACTGGAGCAACTACACTCACTGCAGTATACTACACACACTGGAGCAACTACACTCACTACAGTATACTACACACACTGGAGCAACTACACTCACTACAGTATACTACACTCATTACAGTATACTACACTCACTAGAGCATACTACACTCACTACAGTATACTACACTCATTACAGTATACTACACTCACTACAGTATACTACACTAATTACAGTGTCCTACACTCATTACAGTATACTACACTCACTAGATCATACTACACTCACTAGAGTATACTACACTCACTACAGTATACTACACTCACTACAGTATACTACACTCACTAGAGTATACTACACTCACTACAGTATACTACACTCACTACAGTATACTACACTCACTACAGTATACTACACTAATTACAGTGTCCTACACTCACTACAGTATACTACACTCATTACAGTATACTACACTCACTACAGTATACTACACTAATTGCAGTGTCCTACACTCACTATAGTATACTACACTCATTACAGTATACTACACTCACTAGAGCATACTACACTCACTACAGTATACTACACTCATTACAGTATACTACACTCACTAGAGTATACTACACTCACTACAGTATACTACACTCACTACAGTATACTACACTCATTACAGTATACTACACTCACTACAGTATAATACACTCACTAGAGTATACTACACTCACTACAGTATACTACACTCACTACAGTATACTACACACTACAGTATACTACACTCACTAGAGTATACTACACTTACACTCACATGGATGCCAAATGTACTAGACACCACAGGGTCAACATAGTAACACACAGTCATACCATTCACTGTGAACACATTTGCCATATTTTATTAAAGTACCGTTCAATTATTTTCTCTTCAAAATACCTTTCAATGCTAGTTTGATAACTTGTTTTGTTTCAACTCAAACTTTAACTCAAACATGGAGCCAATTGATGGAATTGAATCAAACCTACCACACCAAAGCATGTTTTTATTAACTAGGCCTACTGTCCACCCATGCACATTCATTCTGAAAACTACAAGCTTCTGCCTGTGTCCCTGTGTTAACAACAGATGGTGTGCGATCTCTAATGTTCAGGAAGTCTTGAGTTTTTTCTCGCCTGAGTTAAAATACCTCAGAATAAGCTGTAAACCACACTATTTCCCAAGAGAGTTTTCATCTATATTTTTTCATAGCTGTCTATTTACCGCCCCAAACCGATGCTGGCACTAAGACCACACTCAACGAGCTGTATAGCGCCATAAGCAAACAAGAAAATGCACATTCAGAAGCGGCGCTCCTAGTGGCCGGTCATTTTAATGCAGGGAAACTGAAATCTGTTTTACCTCATTTCTACCAGCATGTCACCTGTACAACTAGGGTTGACAAAATTATAGATCACCTTTACTCAAAACACAGAAATGCATACAAGACTCTCCCTCTTTCTCCATTTGGCAAATCTGACCATAACTCTATCCTACTGTTTCATGCTTACAAGTAAAAACTCAAACAGGAAGTACCAGTGTGAAGTGGCCCGATAAAGCGGATGCTAAACCACAGGACTGTTTCACTTGTACAGACTGGAATATGTTCTGGGATTCATCCGATAACATTCAGGATTTTACCACACCAGTCATCAGCTTCATTAATAAGTTTATCCCAACCAGAAGCCATGGATTACAGCCAACATCCACACTGAGCTAAAGGCTAGAGCGCCGCTTTCAAGGAGTGGGACACTAATCCGGACGCTTACAAGAAATCCCGCTACGATCTCCGACGAACCATCACACTGGCAAAGTGTCAATACAGGACTAAGATCGAATTGTACAGTACTATGCTAGCTCTGGCACTCGTTGTATATGGCAGAGCTAGCAAACTATCCCAGATTACAAAGGGAAACCCAGCTGCAAGCTGCCCAGTGACACGAGCATACCAGACGAGCTATATGCCTTCTATGTTCGCTTCGAGGCAAGCAACACTGAACCATGCATTAGAGCACCAGCTGTTCAGTGGTAATGCTCTCCGTAACCGATGTGAGCAAGACCTTTAAACAGGTTAACATTCAAAAGGCCGCAGGGCCAGACGGATTACCAAGACATGTACTCCGAGCGTGCACTGATCAGCTGGCAAGTGTTGTCACTGACATTTTGAACCTCCCCCTGAACCAGTCTGTAATACCTACATGTTTCAAGCAGCCCACCATAGTCCCTGTGCCCAAAAATGCCAAGGTAACCTGTCTAAATGACTATCGCCCCAAAGCACTCACATCTGTATTCATGAAATGCTTTGAAAGGTTGGTCATGGCTCACATCAACACCATAATCACACTCACCCTGGACCCATTCCAATTCATATACTTCCCCAACAGATCCACGGATGACGCAATGTCATTTTTTTGTGCCTTTTTTTCACCCCAATTTTGATCTTGTCTCATCTCTGCAACTCCCCAACGGGCTCCAGAGGCGAAGGTCGAGTGTCCTCCGAAACATGTCCCACCAAACCGCGCTTCTTAACACCCGCCCGCTTAACGCTAAAACCAGCCGCACCAATGTGTCGGAGGAAACACCATTCAACCGACGACCAAGGTCAGCCTGCAGGTGCCCGGCCTGCCACAAAAAGTTGCTAGAGTGAAATTAGTTAAGTAAAGCCCCCGTGGCCAATTGTACGCTGCACTATGGGACTCCCGATCAAGGCCTGGGATCGAACCCAGGTCTGTGGTGACACCTCTAGCAGTGCCTTAGACCGCAGCCCCACTTGGGAGGCCCCAGATGATACAATCTCTATTGCACTCTTACACTACCCTTTCCCACCTGGACAAGAGGAACACCCATGTAAGAATGCTGTTGTTGACTACAGCTCAGCGTTCAACACCATAGTGCCCTCCAAGCTCATCACAAAGCTAAGGGCCCTGGCACAGAACACCTCCTTCTGAAACTGGACTTCCTGACGGGCTGCCCAGAGTCGGTGAGGGTAGGCAACAGCACATCCGCCACACTGACCCTCAACACAGGGGCCCTCAGGGGTGGGTGCTTAGTCCCCTCATTTACTCTGTTCGCCCATGACTACGTGGCCGCGCATGACTCCAACACCATCATTAAGTTTGCCGACAACATGACGGTGGTAGGCCTGATTACCAACGACGATGAGACAGCCTATAGGGAGGAGTTCAGAGACCTGGCAGTGTGGTGCCAGAACAACAACCTCTTGTGTATACTGTGCATTCAGAAAGTATTCCGACCCATTTCCTTTTTCCACATTTTGTTACGTAACAGCCTTATTCTAAAATTGATTAAACAAAACATTTTTCTCATCAGTCTACACGCAATACCCATAATGACAAAGTAAAAACAGGTTTTTGCTCATTTTTGCTAATTTATTAAAACCAGAAATACCTTATTTACAGAAGTATTCAGACCCTTTGCCATGACACTCGAAATTGAGCTCAGGTGCATCCTGTTTCCATTGATCATCCTTGAGATGTTTCTACAACTTGATTGGAGTCCACCTGTGGAACATTCAATTGATTGAACATGATTTGGAAAGGCACACACCTGTCTATATAAGGCCCCACAGTTGACAGTGCATGTCAGAGCAAAAACCAAGCCATAAGGTGGAAGGAATTGGCTGTAGAGCTCTGAGACAGGATTGTGTAAAGACACACATCTGGGGAAGGGTACCAAAAGATGTCTGCAGCATTGAAGATCCCCAAGAACACTGTGGCCTCCATCATTCTTAAATTGAAGAAGTTTGGAAGCACCAAGACTCTTCCTAGAGCCGGCAGCCCCGCCAAACTGAGAAATCGGGGGAGAAGGGCCTTGGTCAGGGAGGTGACCAAGAACCCGATGGTCACTCTGACAGAGCTCCAGAGTTCCTCTGTGGAGATGGGAGAACCTTCCAGAAGGACAACCATCTCTGCAGCACTCCACCAATCAGGCATTTATGTTAGAGTGGCCAGACGGAAGCCACTCCTCAGTAAAAGGCACATGACAGCCTGACAGCCCGCTCGGAGTAGGCCAAAAGGCACCTAAAGGACTCTCAGACCATGGTCTGATGAAACCAAGATTAAACTGTTTGGCCTGGATGCCAAGTGTCAATTCTCGAGGAAACCTGGTACCATCCCTACGGTGAAGCATGGTGGGGCGGCAGGGTAGCCTAGTGGTTAGAGTGTTGGACAACATAACTGAAAGGTTGCTAGTTCAAATCCCCGAGTTGACAAGGTACAAATCTGTCGTTCTACCCCTGAACAGGCAGTTAACCCACTGTTCCTAGGCCGTCATTGAAAATAAGATTTTTTTCTTAAACTGACTTGCCTAGTTAAATAAAGCTTAAAAAAATGTTTTTAAATGGTGCTGGCAGCATCATGCTGTGGGGATGTTTTTCAGCGGCAGGGACTGGGAGACTAGTCAGGATCAAGGCAAAGATGAACGGAGCAAAGTACAAAGAGATCCTTGATGAAAACCTGCTCCAGAGTGCTCAGGACTTCTAAGCACAAAAACTCTAAGCACACAGCCAAGACAACGCGGGAGTGACAACGCAGGAGTCCCTGATGTTCTTGAGTGGCCCATCCAGAGCCTGGACTTAAACCCGATCGAACATCTCTGGGGAGACCTGAAAATAGCTGTGCCAAGCTTGTAGCATCATATCCAAGACAACTCAAGGCTGTAATCGCTGCCAAAGGTGCTTCAACAAAGTACTGAGTAAAGGGTCTGAATATTTATATAAATGTCATATTTCCGTTGTTTTTTTTTTGTACATTTGCAAAAATGTACAAATGCACTGTAGTTTTTTGTACATTTGCAAAAATGTACAAAACCCTGTTTTTGTTTTGTCATCATGTGGTAGGTAGTGTGTGTAGATTGATGAGGGGGGGGGGAAACAATTTAATCCACTTTAGAATAAGGCTGTAATGTAACAAAACGTGGAAAAATCAAGGGGTCTGAATACCTTCCGAATGCACTGAAGTTATCATTACGCATTGTGAATGTATTATTACTTACAGTCTTATTACATCTTTTACTTTTCTATCATTTGTCTATTTTTTTGTTCTCTGCGTTGTTGGGAAGGGCCTTAAGCATTTCACTGTTAGTTTACACCTATTGTTTATGAAGCATGCGATGAATAAGAATAGGATTTTACTTGAATGAACCATTTAACTGTATGCTTAATGAGGGAGACACGCCCATGGTAAGAGGCCTAGCTTTTGCATGTACTGTATTACATAGGATCAAACAACGTTAAAATAGGAAAATGGTAAGGGGGCATTTCATTCAGTCATTTTTTTAAATAGTCAAGACCTGAAGTTTTTTATTTTGGGAGAGAGAAATGGACAGAAAGCTGTAGGAACAACTTTTTTCTCTCCACTTGGCATACTGCAGTGAAACCAAGTGTATCCAAATGAAACCGGCATTTTGATGGAACCACTAAATGACTGCTGTTGACATTTTTGGGGACAAAAGGCTTCGTCTTGCTGAGAGCAACGCTGCTCTTTCTCTCGCTGTAAAAACGTTTGAGCAAAAAAAATTGCCCTGTCCACTCATTAGGCCAGCTTATAAATGTTACATTTTAGCTGACATTTTTTTAAATGAAAGGTTGTAGACATTTATGCAGGGTAGGGTGATTATTTATTCACCTTATGGTGCAAGACACCTTGCTCAGTCCGGTTGCTCATTCGTTTGTCTTCAACATATGAACATTCAAACGCGCTAAAATTCCTGAATTTGACCCGTGACGTGTTTCCGATAAAACATTTAAATGCTGTTGAGAATATACACATGGAAAAGTATTGAAACGTCAACGTATCAATCAAAAAGTAGGTCTATAGGCTAGACCTATAGCCAATGGTTTGACTCGGGACACTACGCCTTTTACTTGTATAAATTAAAAGTTGAAATAAAACTCTAAAAGAAGAGCAATAAGTCAGTAGCACTACATTTTCAAACTCCAAAACGAAACTAATTTCTCTAAGATAATGCATGTCGGATAGCTAGCTACGCAATGTGATAAATTGTCCTAAATGAATTCGCATGGAAAATTGCAAATTGATACAGGCGCTACCTGATACTAACCCGTGCTAAGTGTATTTTGCAGTCAACACAGTGAGCTCGCCTTTTGTTTTGCGTAATGATTTAATCAGAACGTGCACACTCCTCAAGTAGAATTATAAAAGTATAATAATGATTATAATTATAATAATTGTCAGTAGTAAAGCTGTTGATACACTTTATTGTTAATGTGGAATGTATAATCGACATTTATTTTTATCTGAAATCTAAAAGTGTTAGGCTGCAATGAAACATCTAAATATGAGATAATATAATCCAAACCAAATATTATTATCATAGCTAATAATAGTTATTATATGGTAACCTAATGATAGAGCATTATTTACGCTAAATTATCGCCAAAAACATTGACACCTTGCTCATAATTTTTATTCTTCACCCATTTAGGCTATTATTTTTAATAGACAATTATTCAGGCTAGACGCGCGACCAGAACATTGTTGATACATTCATTAAATGTACATTGTATTGGGCCTAATATTAACGATCATTAATTCATAGCATTTTTATCCTTTAAAATATTACTATTACTATTAGAATTTGGCCTTGGACCATTGTTGTTATTATCACTGTTATAAACTGACACCTAATACTTTTATTTGTATTTGTAATGTTGGTAAAGTAGTCTCAAGCTGGCTGAAAAGACGGGGCTCATAATAAAAAAGTGTATGTGAACAGGTTGTACTCACTGTTTACGTGGTGTCTGTACCTCGCCTGGTTGGGTAGAAAGCTCTGTCCATTGATGATAAGTATTGAATCCAGGACTGGACTGGGGGGTGTTTCGGGGAGCAGAAGTCGGATATCCGTCACTCGGAGCTCGATGGTTCTTCTCCGCGCTCTACTTGAGTGTGACAGCAAAGCAGCTTGACAGAGCGCAAGCGAGAGGACGATAGATACGGCAGATACAGGAAATACGCTCTGTGTGCTTGCTTGCGTGTTTGTTTGTGTGTGAAGGGGGTGGAGAGAGAGAGAGAGAGAGAGAGAGAGAGAGAGAGAGAGAGAGACCTCACTGTCGGAGCTCCTAGATTGAACCGCCTATAATGCGCTCGAGGGGATGGACGACAGGCAGCACAACTCAAGATTCCACGATTGTTCATTGATTCCTTGCTTTGCAGAGGATATGAAGTTAGAATGTTTTTACTTTGCCTTTACTACCGGAGCCATAGATGGGCTCAACGAATAGTGGAAGCAGCAAGGTAACCACATATCGGACCGTTGGTTATGCTATAGATGATACGAGAGAGGGAGGTAACGGAGACTTCGTTTGACAGGGTGCGAGAGAGTAGGTATCAGATGCTATAACGATATAAAGGAGGAAGGATCAGAAGCTATTATACTGTGTATCCAGGCAACATCAGTCATTGGCCTTTGTAACGTTGCACATGGACGGCTTTCATGCTAATCAAAATTCAGCTCCTCCCTTTTGAGCAGGTAACCCAAACATATCTGGAAGGGCAACGATTGACACTGGCCGATCGATCACAATATCGGGGAGCAATCTGTCTCCTCTCAATTGTGAACTTTCAAGAGATCATTCTGACACATTATGTAGACTACAGTCAAACGCTTAACCTGAATGTTCTGGTATTTAAACAGAACAAAGATTGATATCGTTTGACTTGTGCGTAACCGCGTTATAATGTCCTCCTCGACGTGCAATATATATGCTTAAAACTCATGCAGTATTTAAGATGAAATGACTAACATAATTAAAATCAAATCCTATATCAAGACTATAGCAATCAAATGAGTGTCGTAAATGTAATGTTAGTTTCACTTACTTCCTGTTAACTAACCCGAGTCAGATAAAATGTTTTTCTAATCTTGTTGAGGAAAAAAGATGCGCGAGCAATTAGTAAATTAGTGTAATCGAGAGAATGTATCTCATGGATTCTCACCACACACACACACACACACACACACACACACACACACACACACACACACACACACACACACACACACACACACACACACACACACACACACACACACACACACACACACACACACACAAACTATAATATACTTAATTCACATGTATAGGGTATAGGCATATTCTATGCTGCATAGCCTGATAAAATAGTGTAACATTTTCACAAGACAGACCCAGGGCCTACATAAACGCCATGTGTTAAAAATATTTTGTTAATCGACTATAAAAACAGCGTTCTGATTGCCAACACGTTTATAGGCTTACAACTGATACCCAGATAGTCTATATATAAGGTGTTAGGCATCGGCGTACATAACGTCTGTTCAAACGAACATTCCCTCTGTGTTGGTGGCATATTAAATGACTGTAGTAAATTGGTCGCGGCCACAGGTATTCTGTAACTAGGCCTAATGGCCTATAGTTTCTGTGAGTGCATGACATATATTATTTTCCTTTGACTTGTAAGTTTAAATAATATTTCATTATAACGTTGTTCACGTTGTTATGAAATATTCCACTTTTTGTCAGGGGCATAACACGTTTTTTAGTCAACAAAATTGCATGTCAATAAAACATCCAAGCCAACATATCAATCAAAATACCAAACATGCAGCAATGAATTACAGTCTACCACGGTAGGTCTACCATACGGTCAGTATTAAAGGTCTACCATACGGTCAGTAGTTATAGGTCTACCATACAGTCAGTAGTTATAGGTCTACCATACGGTCAGTATTAAAGGTCTACCATACGGTCAGTATTAAAGGTCTACCATACGGTCAGTAGTTATAGGTCTACCATACAGTCAGTAGTTAAAGGTCTACCATACGGTCAGTAGTTATAGGTCTACCATACAGTCAGTAGTTATAGGTCTACCATACGGTCAGTATTAAAGGTCTACCATACGGTCAGTATTAAAGGTCTACCATACGGTCAGTAGTTATAGGTCTACCATACAGTCAGTATTAAAGGTCTACCATACGGTCAGTATTAAAGGTCTACCATACGGTCAGTATTAAAGGTCTACCATACGGTCAGTAGTTATAGGTCTACCATACAGTCAGTAGTTATAGGTCTACCATACGGTCAGTATTAAAGGTCTACCATACGGTCAGTATTAAAGGTCTACCATACGGTCAGTAGTTATAGGTCTACCATACAGTCAGTAGTTATAGGTCTACCATACGGTCAGTATTAAAGGTCTACCATACGGTCAGTATTAAAGGTCTACCATACGGTCAGTAGTTATAGGTCTACCATACAGTCAGTAGTTAAAGGTCTACCATACGGTCAGTAGTTATAGGTCTACCATACAGTCAGTAGTTATAGGTCTACCATACGGCCAGTAGTTAAAGGTCTACCATACAGTCAGTAGTTATAGGTCTACCATACGGCCAGTAGTTAAAGGTCTACCATACGGCCAGTAGTTAAAGGTCTACCATACGGCCAGTAGTTAAAGGTCTACCATACGGCCAGTAGTTAAAGGTCTACCATACAGTCAGTAGTTATAGGTCTACCATACGGTCAGTATTAAAGGTCTACCATACGGTCAGTATTAAAGGTCTACCATACGGTCAGTAGTTATAGGTCTACCATACAGTCAGTATTAAAGGTCTACCATACGGTCAGTATTAAAGGTCTACCATACGGTCAGTATTAAAGGTCTACCATACGGTCAGTAGTTATAGGTCTACCATACAGTCAGTAGTTATAGGTCTACCATACGGTCAGTATTAAAGGTCTACCATACGGTCAGTATTAAAGGTCTACCATACGGTCAGTAGTTATAGGTCTACCATACAGTCAGTAGTTATAGGTCTACCATACGGTCAGTATTAAAGGTCTACCATACGGTCAGTATTAAAGGTCTACCATACGGTCAGTAGTTATAGGTCTACCATACAGTCAGTAGTTAAAGGTCTACCATACGGTCAGTAGTTATAGGTCTACCATACAGTCAGTAGTTATAGGTCTACCATACGGCCAGTAGTTAAAGGTCTACCATACAGTCAGTAGTTATAGGTCTACCATACGGCCAGTAGTTAAAGGTCTACCATACGGCCAGTAGTTAAAGGTCTACCATACGGCCAGTAGTTAAAGGTCTACCATACGGCCAGTAGTTAAAGGTCTACCGTACGGTCAGTAGTTTGACAGTTCATCACCATAAGAAAGTCGGCCACCAACCAACCTAGTTGACGATGCTTTTCATTGGCTATGTTGACACTTGTATTAGTAGAATGAACATCCAAGAGAGTCAGAGGGCAACGAAATAGTGTTAGCATTTGCGAGTGCCATTCATATGACGTGAAAACAGCGCAACCCTATGGACATGTCATACAGTCAACAAAAAGCCTTTGCTTTTTACAGGTCTTCACAAACAATCATTATTCAGAACTATTCTCTTACCTTCAACAATCAACTATAAAGTAATTCATTTACATCATTTCGCCTCGTTTGATTTATGTGGAGTTTAAACTAACCGGTCTCTTGATTTCTATAGTTACCAATTTGAAGGACATTCCGTAGCCTATAACCAATGTGTAGATTACATTTCGTTAATTGTAGCGTTGTTACTGATACTTTTTCGATTCCAGAATGTCTCAATAGGACAAATATACATTTTCACACAATTGCCAATAAGGTAATGGTGTAATTTATTAGACAAATAGTCTAAAGTAATCAAATAACCAAATGTTAATTATTTTATTTCCCAATTAGTTAATTGGTGGCTTAAAACATTAGTCTAAACTATATTCACAACAGTAAGTTAGTGATTGTAACCAAAACTATTCTTTATTTATAATTAGTCGCATCTTGACGCATGAGCCGAGAGCATTTATTTTAATTCCGATTTTTCATTGCCTATTTGTCAGGCCTATTTCGTTATTTCATTGTTAAGATATTATATATATATAAAATGTAACTTTGGAAAACCGCATCTTTCCAATTAATGTGAATTAAAAATGACCGTTGGCACATAATTAGCCTGTGTGCGGTCTCTGTTCAGCTATTTATGACATTCCACTCATTGCCTCTCCTGTCATTTGTCTTGTGGCAAGGAGTGGAATGTTAACTCAAAAGACTGGTACCCAGACTAGCACATCATGTCAGAGGGCATATTTTTGTCTGTACTTACTGAACGACTTTACCGCAATCACTAAAGTTGTATGTTAGCCTATTAGCAACGCCACCAATCGGAGGAATAAGAATAATGGGTGCATACTATGAAGAAGAAAAGGAAGATGAAACCTGACATAAAACAACAGCAATTGTTTTTCCAGACGAAGAAAATACTGTTCAAAGACCATCAGGGAAATTGAAGTTGGAATTTTATGCTACACAATTACTTGGTGTCTGACTTCTGATACCTTGAATACATTGGCATCATTTTAATTGCATAGTCACAGAACGAAATTAAATACAAAATGTTATTTTTTTAAATGAGGGTATAGTCGACAAAACATTCATATGAATAAATGATTAAATTGTTTCAGGATTTGACAGATTCTGCTACAAAGGCATAAATGAAAAACCGGAAAAAGTGTAATCACCACATTCATCCCATTATATTTCATGCATTATCATGGTGATACGAGACAATTGCAATGATAAGATCACGTGCCATGGGGTTTCAGAGGTTCCTCACGAGACAAAGAGAAAAAGGTGAGGAACCTGAAGAGGTATTTTCTCCACAGGAATTTTGTTCCAACATTTTACATTTCTGCAGGCACGTGCTAAGCCTCAAGACACTGGGCAACACACACACCGTTTAGAAGGGAAAGTATGCTCGCTCGCTCTCTCTCTCTCTCTCTCTCTCTCTCTCTCTCTCTCACACACACACACACACACACACACACACACACACACACACACAGTTTAGAAGGGAAAGTATGCTCGCTCGCTCTCTCTCTCTCTCTCTCTCTCTCTCACACACACACACACGCACACACCGTTTAGAAGGGAAAGTATGCTCGCTCGCTCTCTCTCTCTCTCTCTCTCTCTCTCTCTCTCTCTCTCACACACACACACACACACACACACACACACACACACACACATTGAATAGTGATTAAAATACTCTCTAACATTTCAGTTGATTGATCTACCTGGTAAATAGTAAATCACGTAGCAATCAGATTATACAAGGAGTTAACCTGAGTAGTAGGATAAATTACTTGATGTGATAGCATGTATGATGTGCCTGTCTGGCATGACGCACCTTCTGGGAACCTTGAAGAGTCATAACATTACCACATAGGTCTACTGTTGGGTCAAAGGGAGGGAGCTCATGTAGCCTCTTGGCTAATGCAAAACACATTGACAGCAGCACACGGGTCAGACAGACGCTAATTGGGCTAAAATACCTTGCTTTGCCACTTGATCTTAAGGGTCTCGATGGTTAAGTCAACATAGGCAGGAACTGAGGCCAGTTTTCGTTTCTAACGCCACTAAAATAATGTAATCTACGGACTCCAAGACCAAAACTCACTACAGCTTCTCTTTCCCCTCCCCTATGTCTTCATTTAATCCATGACTGCCACTGGTAGCTTTACACATGACCACATCTCAGAATAATGGTGAAACAGTTGATGGGGGTTATTTTGTGGCATAAAGGTGGGACTGACAGGCTGAGAGAAACTTTGGTCATCTAGTGTCTTTTATCATCTGTCTACAATATACTGTATCTACCATCCTGTCTGTCTCATCTAGTGGCTTTTATCATCTGTCTACAATATACTGTATCTACCATGCTGTCTGTCTACAATATACTGTATCTACCATCCTGTCTGTCTGTCTGTCTGTCTGTCTGTCTGTCTGTCTGTCTCTCTCTGTCTACAATATACTGTATCTACCATTCTGTCTCTCTCTGTCTACAATATACTGTATCTACCATCTTGTCTATCTCTCAGTCTACAATATACTGTATCTACCATCCTGTCTGTCTGTCTGTCTGTCTGTCTGTCTGTCTGTCTGTCTGTCTGTCTGTCTGTCTGTCTGTCTGTCTGTCTGTCTGTCTGTCTGTCTGTCTGTCTGTCTCACTCTTATCTCAGTCTCAGTCTCTGTCTCTCTCTCTGTCTCTCTCTCTCTCTCTTTTTCACTCTCTGTCTCTCTCAATTCAATTCAATTCAAGGGGCTTCATTGGCATGGGAAACGTGTTAACATTGCCAAGGCAAGTGAGGTAGATAATATACAAAAGTGAAATAAACAATAAAAATTAACAGTAAACATTACACTCACAGAAGTTCCAAAATAATCAAGACATTACAAATGTCATATTATGTATATATGCAGTGTTGTAACGATGTACAAATGGTTCAAGTCTGCCTGCAATATACTGTATCTACCATCCTGTCTCTGTCTGTCTGTCTGTCTGTCTGTCTGTCTGTCTGTCTGTCTGTCTGTCTGTCTGCAATCTACTGTATTTACCATTCTGTCTCTGTCTGTCAGAAATTTAAATTACTTAGGAGACATAAATTATTTGAATGGGATGGTCCCGTTCGATGTCTGTGAATAAGAGGCTAGACCAATATGAAAACCATCAGACTGTGAAGTGTAGTGTTTGATCCAGAGCCATAATCATGTTAGTTACGGCATGGTAAACATAGCTGGGCTACAGTCACATTCATCTTACAGTCACATTCATCTTATCTGTATTCTACAATGTAGAAAATAGTAAAAAATAAAGAAAAACCCTTGAATGAGTAGGTGTGTCCAAACTTTTGACTAGTACTGTATATATATATATACATACAATACTGTTCAAAAGTTAGGACTCACTTGTTTTTGAAAGAAAATAAAAAATATTGTCCAATATAATAACATCAAATTGATCAGAAATACAGTGTAGACATTGCTAATGACTATTGTAGCTGGAAATGGCTGAATTTTAATGGAATATCTGGGATGCTGGCCTTCTAGGCAGAGTTCCTCTGTCCAGTGTCTGTGTTCTTTTGCCTCTTAATCTTTTATTTTTATTGGCCAGACTGAGATATGTTTTTTTCTTTGCAACTCTGCCTAGAAGGCCAGCATTCCAGAGTCGCCTCTTCACTGTTGACGTTGAGACTGGTGTTTTGAGGGTACAATTTAATGAAGCTGCCAGTTGAGGACTTGGGAGGCGTCTGTTTCTCAAACTAGACACTCTAATGTACTTGTCCTCTTTCTCAGTTGTGTACCGGGGCCTCCCACTCCTCTTTCTATTCTGGTTAGAGCCAGTTTGCACTGTTCTGAGAAGGGTGTAGTGCACAGCGTTGTATGAGATCTTCAGTTTCTTGGCAATTTCTCGCATGGAATAGCCTTCATTTCTCAGAAGAAGAATAGACTGACGAGTTTCAGAAGAAAGTCTTTGTTTCTGGCCATTTGGAGCCTGTAATCCAACCCACAAATGCTGATGCTCCAGATACTAAACTAGTCTAAAGAAGGCCAGTTTCATTGCTTCTTTAATCAGAACAACAGTTTTCAGCTGTGGTAACATAATTGTAAAAGGTTTTCTAATGATCAAATACCTTTTAAAATGATAAACTTGGTTTAGCTAACACAACAGGATGGGGCTTGCAATGCAAGGGTTGTGGGTTCAATTCCCATGGGGGACCAGAATGAACATGTATGCACTCCTTACTGTAAAGTTGCTCTGGATAAGAGAGTTTACTAAAATGTGAAAGGAATGAATAGACCATTTCAGTTGACACAGAAATAAGTTGTATTTCAAGAAACTGGAAAACATAATGTACGTCAAGCAAGTGTTTTTATGTTCCACAAGTATTATCAGATTAACGGTTTTGTACAGATAATTATCAGACTCAAGTTACAAATGCTGGTTAACACGCCAATACATTTAGTTGACTTTTTTCCACAAAAGTAGTGCACTGGGCATTTACGGATCCTGTATTATCAGACCGATATAGACCCCCCCCCCCCCCCCCCCCCCCCCCCCCGACTTCAGGCGGCTATGGCAGCATGTTATGGAGGTAGTTGAGTCCAGATTTCTGAGAGAGTTGGTTGTGGGGGAGCGCCCTCTTTCCAGACAGTGTGTGTGAACTTGTGGATGAAGGAAGTTGCCCAGTCTCATTATGGCTCAGCAGACACCTGTAAGGGACAACGTCACACTTAACCTCTCTTCCTGTTGGAATACCTACCCTTTGTCCTGCCTACTATTCTCTCTTCCTGTTGGAATACCTCCCCATTGTCCTGCCTACCTTTCTCTCTTCCTGTTGGAACACCTCCCCTTTGTCCTGCCTGCCTTTCTCTCTTCCTGTTGGAACACCTCCTCTTTGTCCTGCCTGCCTTTCTCTCTTCCTGTTGGAACACCTCCCCTTTGTCCTGCCTACCTTTCTCTCTTCCTGTTGGAACACCTCCCCTTTGTCCAGCCTGCCTTTCTCTCTTCCCGTTGGAACACCTCCCCTTTGTCCTGCCTGCCTTTCTCTCTTCCTGTTGGAACACCTCCCCTTTGTCCTGCCTACCTTTCTCTCTTCCTGTTGGAACACCTCCCCTTTGTCCTGCCTACCTTTCTCTCTTCCTGTTGGAACACCTCCCTTTTGTCCTGCCTACCTTTCTCTCTTCCATTCATCCCATTCTCCTTCTCTCTGTGCAGAGCTCCTTAACAGCCAGAGAGCCTGTGTGTGTGTGTGTGTGTGTGTGTGTGTGTGTGTTTGTGTGTGTGTGTGTGTGTGTGTGTGTGTATGTTAGCCCTCTCTGCCTGCCCAGCTTCACACTAAGTGCCTCTGACAGCTAACCACACAGTTATTAACCCTGATCCAGGAGAGTGTGTGTATGTGTGCACACGCTTGCATGTCTATGTGAATGTGTGTGCACAAGTTTGCGTGTGTGTGTGTGTGTGTGTGTGTGTGTGTGGTGATGTAGGGCCACCTCAAAGACGGCCTCCACCAGAACTCAAGGCAAACAATCTTTCTCTCCTTACCTGTAACTGTAAATATTGACATTTTCACATTTGAAACTGAACTAATTGCATGAAAATGTAGTGCAATAGCATGAAACTGACTGAATAAACCCCAACAAGGCACTCCTCTGGGTCTGTTTCACAATCCCCCGTCTGTGAACTTAGAAATACAATAGCAATGTCAGCCACAGTCCCAGGGGTTAAGTAAGTTTGTTAGCGAAGTGTGCTGGCTTGCCACCTCATCGCCATGGACACCATGACTGATGTGGACCCTGTCAACCAACAGAAATCATGGAGACCAGAATGGAAAAATAACCTAACTTCATTTTCAACTGATACATTTTGTAAACACATGATAGGAAGCTTTATACTATGGAGATAATGCACCCTTGTGGCAGCTGCTGGAGGTGCAGGGTGACAGACAGGTGTCGCTGACAGACTGTGGCAAGACAGTTTGAGTGCTGCGCTGTGGTTATTTAATGTATAGAATTGGACACGGATTCCGACATTGAACAGTGAGGCTACCCATATACACACCCGCCACAAAAATGTGTTTACTGCAAGACGAATGCCTATTTCAATAGATAGAGGAATGTGCCTCTGTCAGTCTCACCAGGTCAGAGACAGGAAGTCAATCAGTCTAGAACCAGAATTCACCAGACTGATAGAGGTGTCCATGCAGAAGTTACAGTATCAACTCTCTGCCCAATATAAAGAATTATACCATGGCATTGTTGAATACTTGTTTCTGATTGGCTTGAAGGGCATTCTAGAGTGTGCATTATTCCCTAATAGGCACGGTATATTTGCATGGTATAATTCAATGGCTATAGTTCATTCTTACATGTTCTATGTTTGAGGTGCTTTTGAAAGCAAAAGTCGAATCGAAAGCATTATTGGCATTGTTTTCATGATGGCAAGCTAGGGCTGACGGTTTGGTTAGCTAAACTAGTCTGTTTGTTTGGTTACCACGGCAACTATTGTAGCTATCTAGTAAACTTGCTATCTACTTTAGTGGATACTGAACACATCTCTACCAGAAAATGTGATAAATTATATTCAAGGCATGAAAGGGATAATCTACTCGGGGCTCCATGCATTCTCCGGGAAAGGAATGAAGACATTACGGTGTGTTCCATGACGCGCTAGCTGAGTGGAACTGACCTTCCACAGCGTTGTATTATTTTCCAGAATACATAACCGCTCGTTGATTATCCCACCGTACTTATATTATTGTATTATTTTACTGTATTATATTACTTTATTGTATTATTGTGTTATATTGTATTCTTTTATTATTGTATTGTATTTTTGTATTGTTGTCTTGTAGTATTGTATTGTAGTATTGTAGTATTTTATTGTATTATTGTCTTGTAGTGTATTGTAGTATTGTATTGCATTATTGTATAGTATTGCATTACTGTAATGTGTTGTATTATTGTATTGTGTTGTATTGTCGTACTATTGAATTCTATTTTTGTATTGTATTATTGTATTGTATTATTGTACTATATCATTGATGTATTAATTTATTGTATTATTGTATTGTATTATCATATTATATTGTCTTATTGTATTGTAGTATTGTATTGTATTATATTCTTGTATTATATTGTATTGTCTTATTGTATTGTAGTATTATATTATTGTATTGTAGTATTGTATTGTATTATATTCTTGTATTATATTGTATTGTCTTATTGTATTGTAGTATTATATTATTGTATTGTAGTATTGTATTGTATTATATTCTTGTATTATATTGTATTGTCTTATTGTATTGTAGTATTATATTATTGTATTTGTATTATCGTGTTATATTGTCTTATTGTATTGTAGTATTGTATTGTATTCTTGTATTATATTGTATTGTCTTATTGTATTGTAGTATTATATTATTGTATTGTAGTATTGTCTTATTGTATTGTATTATTGAATTGTAGTATTATATTATTGTATTGTAGTATTGTCTTATTGTATTATTGTATTGAGTATTGTATTATTGTATTATATTGTATTGTCTTATTGTATTGTAGTATTTTGATATTTATATTGCTTCCTATTTCGCAACAAAGCATCCTTCACTCATGCTGCCAAACATACCCTCGTAAAACTGACCATCCTACCGATCTTCGACTTCGGCGATGTCATTTACAAAATAGCCTCCAATAACCTACTCAATAAATTGGATGCAGTCTATCACAGTGCCATCCGTTTTGTCACCAAAGCCCCATATACTACCCACCACTGCGACCTGTACGCTCTCGTTGGCTGGCCCTCGCTTCATACTCGTCGCCAAACCCACTGGCTCCATGTCATCTACAAGACCCTGCTAGGTAAAGTCCCCCCTTATCTCAGCTCGCTGGTCACCATAGCAGCACCCACCTGTAGCACGCGCTCCAGCAGGTATATCTCTCTGGTCATCCCCAAAACCAATTCTCCCTTTGGCCGCCTCTCCTTCCAGTTCTCTGCTGCCAATGACTGGAACGAACTACAAAAATCTCTGAAACTGGAAACACTTATCTCCCTCACTAGCTTTAAGCACCAGCTGTCAGAGCAGCTCACAGATTACTGCACCTGTACATAGCCCATCTATAATTTAGCCCAAACAACTACCTCTTTCTCTACTGTATTTATTTATTTATTTTGCTCCTTTGCACCCCATTATTTCTATTTCTACTTTGCACATTCTTCCACTGCAGATCGACCATTCCAGTGTTTTACTTGCTATATTGTATTTACTTTGCCACCATGGCCTTTTTTTGCCTTTACCTCCCTTATCTCACCTCATTTGCTCACATCGTATATAGACTTGTTTATACTGTATTATTGGCTGTATGTTTGTTTTACTCCATGTGTAACTCTGTGTTGTTGTATGTGTCGAACTGCTTTGCTTTATCTTGGCCAGGTCGCAATTTTAAATGAGAACTTGTTCTCAACTTGCCTACCTGGTTAAATAAAGGGGAAATAATTTTTTAAAATAAAAAATGGTATTGTCTTATTGTATTCGTAGGTTTGTATTATTGTATTATTGTATTGTATTGAAATGTCTTATTGTATTGTATTATTGTAATATTGTATTATATTGTCTTATTGTATTAAACGTTTTGTATTGTAGTATTGTCTTATTGTATTGTGGTATTGTATTATTGTATTGTAGTATTGTATTGATATGTCTTATTGTATTGTAGTATTGTATTGTAGTGTTGTATTGTATTGTAGTATTGTATTGTTGTATTGTATTGTAGTATTGTATTGATATGTCTTATTGTATTGTAGTATTGTATTGTAGTGTTGTATTGTATTGTAGTATTGTATTGTATTGTAGTGTTGTATTGTATTGTAGTATTGTATTATTGTAGTGTTGTATTGTATTGTAGTATTGTATTGTATTGTAGTGTTGTATTGTATTGTAGTATTGTATTATTGTAGTGTTGTATTGCAGTTTTTTATTGCATCCATTCCACACACAAATAAACAGGCCCATAGAGGCCATGTGAACCCTCCCCTCATTGGGCGGGTGCCACGGCTCTGTCACAACCCAGCAGTATCCTAATGCTGTAATGATTGGTCGTTGACTTGAATGACAGCTGCTTTCCAGCTTGATTATTGGATGAAACGGTGCAGCTATTGATTATGTTGGTATTTTGATAATCAATAGTTGACTCAGCAGTTCTGTTCTCTCAATGTCCTGGAACGCAATAATCCAACTCATCTGGGGTCTCACATTTTGGCAGAGGTCTTGGCTGTGGCACTGATATTGTTATTAATGTGTGTGTCGGTATGTGTGTGGCACAGGAGGTTGCCGAGGGGAGGACGGCTCAATGGAATGGCAGTCAATGGAATGGCATCAAACACCTGGAAACCATAGAAACCATGTGTTTGATGTATTTGATACCATTCCACTGATTCCGCTCCAGTCATTACCACGAGCCCATCTTCCCCAATTATGGTGCTACCAACCTCCTGTGGTGAATGTTTATTAAAAAACAGCTGTGTGAAAAGTGATTTGGTGCGTGTGTGTGTCTGTCGGTTAGTTAGTGTCTTGATGTTTATAATATTGGCATGTGTGTGTATCTGTTTGTGTGTTTACCTCAGTGGGGTTAGGAGGGGCTGTTCACGGGGTCCGCCCCTCCTGCGTTTTGATGTTGTCAGATAGTGTGGGGAGCGGTTGGTGTAGTAGTCTATGTTTTGATGTTGTCAGATAGTGTAGGGAGCGGTTGGTGTAGTAGTCTATGTTTTGATGTTGTCAGATAGTGTGGGGAGCGGTTGGTGCATTAGTCTATGTTTTGATGTTGTCAGATAGTGTAGGGAGCGGTTAGTGTAGTAGTCTATGTTTTGATGTTGTCAGATAGTGTAGGGAGCGGTTGGTGCAGTAGTCTATGTTTTGATGTTGTCAGATAGTGTGGGGAGCGGTTGGTGTAGTAGTCTATGTTTTGATGTTGTCAGATAGTGTAGGGAGCGGTTAGTGTAGTAGTCTATGTTTTGATGTTGTCAGATAGTGTAGGGAGCGGTTGGTGCAGTAGTCTATGTTTTGATGTTGTCAGATAGTGTGGGGAGCGGTTGGTGCAGTAGTCTATGTTTTGATGTTGTCAGATAGTGTAGGGAGCGGTTGGTGTAGTAGTCTATGTTTTGATGTTGTCAGATAGTGTGGGGAGCGGTTGGTGCAGTAGTCTATGTTTTGATGTTGTCAGATAGTGTAGGGAGCGGTTGGTGTAGTAGTCTATGTTTTGATGTTGTCAGATAGTGTGGGGAGCGGTTGGTGCAGTAGTCTATGTTTTGATGTTGTCAGATAGTGTGGGGAGCGGTTGGTGTAGTAGTCTATGTTTTGATGTTGTCAGATAGTGTAGGGAGCGGTTGGTGTAGTAGTCTATGTTTTGATGTTGTCAGATAGTGTAGGGAGCGGTTGGTGTAGTAGTCTATGTTTTGATGTTGTCAGATAGTGTGGGGAGCGGTTGGTGTAGTAGTCTATGTTTTGATGTTGTCAGATAGTGTGGGGAGCGGTTGGTGCATTTTGTCTGTTATAACCAAGTCAAGGATCATATCACCTCCACCTTACCCAACACCCTAGATCCACTACAATACCACCCAAACAGATTCACGGATGATGCAATCGCCATCGCACTGCACTATCCCATCTGGATAAGAGTAATACCTATGTAAGAATGCTGCTCATCAACTACAGCTCAGCATTCAACACCATAGTGCCCTCCAAGCGCATCACAAAGCTCAGGGCCTTGGGTCTGAACCCCGCTCTATGCAACTGGGTCCTGGACTTCCCGATGGGCCAACCCCAGGTGGTGAAGGTAGGCAACAACACCTCCACTACGCTGATCCTCAACACTGGGGTCCCATAGGGGTGAATGCTCAGCCCCCTCCTGTACTCCTTGTTCACCCATGACTGCGTGACCACGCACGTCTCCAACTCAGTCACCAAGTTTGCACACAACAGTGGCAGACCTGATTACAAACAATGACGAGATCCTACAGGGAGGAGGTGAGGGCCCTGGCTGAGTGGTACCAGGAAAATAACCTCTCCCTCAACGTCAACAAAATGAAGGAGCTGATCATGGATGTCAGGAAACAGCAGAGGGAGCACCCCCGTATCCACATCGACGGGCCGCAGTTGAGAAGGTGAAAATCTTCAAGTTTTTCTGCATACTAACAACTGATAACTGAAATAGTCCATCCACACAGACAGTGTGGTGAAGAAGGAGCAACAGCGCCTCTACAACCTCAGGAGGCTGAAGAAATTTGGCTTGTCACCTAAGACCCTCACAAACTTTTACAGATGTACAATTGAGAGCATCCTGTCGAGCTGTATCACTGCCTGGTACAGCAACTGCACTGTCCACAACCGAAAGGCTCTTCAGAGGGTGGTGCGGTCAGCCCAACGCATCACCTGGGCCACACTGCCTGCCCTTCAGGACAATTACAGCACCCGGTGTTACAGGAAGGCCAAGAAGATCATCAAGGACCTCAGCCACCCGAGCCACAGCCTGTTCACCCCGCTACCATCTAGAAGGAGGAGACAGTACAGGTGCATCAAAGCTGGGACCGAGAGACTGATTAACAGCTTCTATCTCCAAGCCATCAGATTGTTAAACAGTCACCACTAGTCAGCCTCCGCTCAGTACCCTGCCCTGAACTTAGTCACTGTTACTAGCCGGCTACCACCCGGTACTCAACCCTGTACCTTAGAGACTGCTGCTGTACATAGACATTGAACACTGGTCACTTTAATAATGTTTACATACTGTTTTACCCACTTTATATGTATATACTGTATTCTGGTCAACTACCGCTGTGCACACATTTTCTATTCATATACTGTCCATACCGTCTATACACACCAAAATACACATACTGTATATATTGACAATATATTCCGGACTCTGATATTGCTCATTCTAATATTTTTACATTTGTATTATTATTATTATTATTATTATTATTATTATGGGGATTTGCGTGTATTGTTTTGTTTTGTTAGGAATTACTGCACTGTTGGAGTCAGGAACATAAGCATTTCACTGCACAAAATATGTCCACGTGAGTCAGGATACACGTGAGTCAGTACCGAGTCAGGATACAAAGTCTTTTAATGGTTCCAAGTGGACATTAGATTTAGGGGACAACAATAGAGGTCAATCTGTTATCAGAATACAGTCTATTGTATTCTGTCTCTACAGATCGTGTTCTATGAGGACAGGAACTACCAGAGCTGAAGCTATGAGTGTGACAGCGACTGCACAGACTTCCATTCCTACCTGAGCCGCTGCAACTCCATCAGGGTGGAGAGTGGTGTCTGGGTGGCCTATGAGAGACCCAACTACACCGACTACCAGTATGTACTGACCAGGGGAGAGTACCCCGACTGCCAGTATGTACTGACCAGGGGAGAGTACCCCGACTACCAATATGTACTGACCAGGGGAGAGTACCCCGACTACCAGTATGTACTGACCAGGGGAGAGTACCCCGACTACCAGTATGTACTGACCAGGGGAGAGTACCCCGACTACCAGTATGTACTGACCAGGGGAGAGTACCCCGACTACCAGTATGTACTGACCAGGGGAGAGTACCCCGACTACCAGTATGTACTGACCAGGGGAGAGTACCCCGACTACCAGTATGTACTGACCAGGGGAGAGTACCCCGACTACCAGTATGTACTGACCAGGGGAGAGTACCCCGACTACCAGTATGTACTGACCAGGGGAGAGTACCCCGACTACCAGTATGTACTGACCAGGGGAGAGTACCCCGACTACCAGTATGTACTGACCAGGGGAGAGTACCCCGACTACCAGTATGTACTGACCAGGGGAGAGTACCCCGACTACCAATATGTACTGACCAGGGGAGAGTACCCCGACTACCAGTATGTACTGACCAGGGGAGAGTACCCCGACTACCAGTATGTACTGACCAGGGGAGAGTACCCCCACTACCAGTATGTACTGACCAGGGGAGAGTACCCCGACTACCAGTATGTACTGACCAGGGGTGAGTACCCCGACTACCAGCGCTGGATGGGCCTCAACGACCACGTCTGCTCCTGCAAGGTGGTTCACTTTATAAGTGGATGAGCCATTATGGTAAAGAGGTGGTGTAGTGTAGAAGAGAGAAAGGTATTTTCTGTGCCCCCTGGTCTAAAGTAGTGCACTATGTCCTATGGGTCCTGGTTTAAAGTAGTGCACTATGCCCTATGTCCCCTGGTCTAAAGTAGTGCACTATGTCCTATGTCCCCTGGTCTAAAGTAGTGCACTATGCCCTATGCCCCCTGGTCTAAAGTAGTGCACTATGCCCTATGGGTCCTGGTCTAAAGTAGTGCAATATGTCCTATGGGTTCTGGTCTAAAGTAGTGCACTAGGTCCTATGGGTCCTGGTCTAAAGTAGTACACTATGTCCTATGGGTTCTGGTCTAAAGTAGTGCACTATGTCCTATGTCCCCATGTCTAAAGTAGTGCACTATGTCCTATGGGTCCTGGTCTAAAGTAGTGCACTAAACAGTGAATACAGTTCCATTCGCACCTGAGTCAGTGTTCATCAAACTTCTAGATCTGTTTTTTGACTCTAGGGGAATTGTAGATATTATTATTTAGATATTGTTAAATATATATTGTTATATAGATATTGTTATGTAGATATTGTTAAATACATATTGTTATATAGATATTGTTATTTAGATATTGTTATGTAGATATTGTTATGTAGATATTGTCCCATCTGTGTTATCTGTTTCTATGGTGTCATTTTAGGTCAATGGTATTGACCATGTAGACATTACATTGATAGAGTTACATAAATACTGTGTATCTGTTCTAGAAATACACAAATATACAGTATGTGCAGTTGTTTTTGTCTTAATCAGAGATAATTACAGGGAGTTATGAAATATCAATGTAATGTAGCAGGAACTTAGATTAGACTTACCCAGCATGCAGCTGGTGTAACATTCTATATTAATGTAGCAGTAACATAGACTAGACTTACCCAGAATGCAGCCTGTGTAACATTCTATATTAATGTAGCAGTAACATAGACTAAACTTACCCAGCATGCAGCCTGTGTAACATTCAGTATTAATGTAGCAGTAACATAGACTAGACTTACCCAGAATGCAGCCGGTGTAACATTCAGTATTAATGTAGCAGTAACATAGACTAGACTTACCCAGCATGCAGCTGGTGTAACATTCTGTAT
>NC_143028.1:1850000-1937500 GCF_057628025.1 Oncorhynchus mykiss
CTGTCAGCTGCAATAAAGTATGGTTGCCATGGACGAGTGTGGTGGGAAGAGGAAGCATAAGGCAGAGGGAAATGCATACAAATTGACACTTAACCTGCAGCCGTCACTTAAGAGGGATTACTGATGCAGATCTCTGTGTGTGTGTGTGTGTGCCCCTGGGAACAAGCTGCCCCACCTTTAAATCTCACCTTGTACTGCTTTATAAATATATATGAACCAGGCATCGTGTTTGGATTAGATAGTGACGGTCGCTGGTTCAATGTATGTATGGTTCTCTTCCACACAACAGTGTTTCATGTTCTGCCAATGCAGAAAGGCTGGGATGTAGCAGCACATTGATAAGAGTAGAGGCTTAGCTCCAATCATATAGACAGACGGTCAGTGTTACAGAGAGAGGGAAAACATTCTTCAATTACTTCTTCTCCTCCTCTCTTCTTCTCTTGTCTTCTTCTCCTCTCTTCTTCTCTTGTCTTCTCCTCTCTTCTTCTCTTGTCTTCTTCTCCTCTCTTCTTCTCTTGTCTTCTTCTCCTCTCTTCTTCTCCTCTCCTCTTGTCTTCTTCTCCTCTCTTCTTCTCCTCTCTTCTTCTCTTGTCTTCTTCTCCTCTCTTCTTCTCCTCTCCTCTTGTCTTCTTCTCCTCTCTTCTTCTCCTCTCTTCTTCTCTTGTCTTCTTCTCCTCTCTTCTTCTCTTGTCTTCTTCTCCTCTCTTCTTCTCTTGTCTTCTTCTCCTCTCTTCTTCTCTTGTCTTCTTCTCCTCTCTTCTTCTCCTCTCCTCTTGTCTTCTTCTCCTCTCTTCTTCTCCTCTCTTCTTCTCTTGTCTTCTTCTCCTCTCTTCTTCTCTTGTCTTCTTCTCCTCTCTTCTTCTCTTGTCTTCTTCTCCTCTCTTCTTCTCCTCTCCTCTTGTCTTCTTCTCCTCTCTTCTTCTCCTCTCCTCTTGTCTTCTTCTCCTCTCTTCTTCTCCTCTTGTCTTCTTCTCCTCTCTTCTTCTCTTGTCTTCTTCTCCTCTCCTCTTGTCTTCTTCTCCTCTCTTCTTCTCTTGTCTTCTTCTCCTCTCCTCTTGTCTTCTTCTCCTCTCTTCTTCTCTTGTCTTCTTCTCCTCTCCTCTTGTCTTCTTCTCCTCTCTTTTTCTCCTCTTGTCTTCTTCTCCTCTCTTCTCCTCTTGTATTCTTCTCCTCTCTTCTTCTCTTGTCTTCTTTTCCTCTCCTCTTGTCTTCTTCTCCTCTCTTCTTCTCCTCTCCTCTTGTCTTCTTCTCCTCTCTTCTTCTCCTCTCCTCTTGTCTTCTTCTCTTGTCTTCTTCTCCTCTCTTCTTCTCCTCTCCTCTTGTCTTCTTCTCCTCTCTTCTTCTCTTGTCTTCTTCTCCTCTCTTCTTCTCTTGTCTTCTTCTCCTCTCTTCTTCTCTTCTCCTTTCTTCTCTTTTCTTCCTTCTTCTGGTTCTCTCCTCCACCCTCCAGATTCTACCCAAATGGATTTCCTACTGACATTACAAGGGCCCTATAGGCCATAACTAGAGGGAAGAGAGCTGCTGTGTGTGTGTGTGTGTGTGTGTACACAATCAGCTGTAACATGTTACTATGAAAGGATAAAGTGGAATAAAACATAACATTTCCCCTAAAAGAAAACTGAAACATTTATGAAATGTGGAACTCTGAAAACAGTGTGTATACTTGGCCAAAAATATGTTAACAAACTGTATTGTGTTGATCATTGCCTATGAAGCAGTAGCCCTTTAAGGTTGCAGGTATGGGTGTGGTTAGAGGCGTGTCCAAACCACAGACGCCATCTTGAATTATGCTGCATTCATAACCAAGTGGGAAGGTGGTAATTACCAGTTGGATGCATTCATGCGCTTTGAACTCATTGAGAAACGCTGATTGGCTAATTACCAACAAGCTGTGTCAACAAAAAACTAAAGTATAGCTATCATGCTTGTAATCAAATTATAGTTTTCAAAAACAATATTAATAGATTGCTTTCAGAAAATACATCCAGATCTGCTCTCTAAATCAAAAGGAAGATGAACAGAATACATTTTTTTCAACAATTTGCATTGTGTTCTTACCATAAACAACAACTGCTGAAGATGCCGCCATGCTTGCTGTCTTTTTTGTGGACAAATTATGTTTCGGTCTTTCAAAGAGTGGAGCAAGTGGGAACCTCGGAGCACGGGGATGATAGATGAGTTTCCCACCAGTCATATTCTGGTATTTAGGAAATGACCAGATGTTGTGAACACAGCCTTAATGCCTGGGATGTGTTTATATACATGTTTTTCTGTTGGGTTGTATATTTCCATTCACTTGGACTTCCATTCAAAGTCTCATCCAGAGGTTCTGGTGAAGTTTTCAGTTAGTTTGGATTTTCTCTCTGACTGTTGACTCTGTTGCTTAGTACTCCTTAATTGCATTGCTTATTGAACCCCCAATGTTATTCCTGTCACTATTATTAAACTGAAAAGGTTATCTCTGACTTATCTCTGACTTACCTCCGACTCATATCTGACTCATATCCGACTTATCTCTGACTCATATCCGACTTACCTCCGACTCAAATCTGACTCATCTCTGACTTATCTCTGACTCATATCCGACTCGTCTCTGACTTATCTCCAACGTATCTCTAAGTTTGTGGTGAATGCAAGGTAGTTGCACAGCGATTGAAAGGCCGAAACAGAGAGGATGTGGAAGACAATAGAAGATCATTCTTCCCGTTCTATTTGACATCCATTCCTTCTCTGACTGGCCTTGAATATACTGACTGGACATCAACCCACTCCTCGTTCTCACCTCTCCAGATCTAAATGAGCATGTTAGTCTGTTACCTCTCTTACTCATCCCTTCCCAACATGGCCGCCACCCCCGTCATGCATATATAATGAAGGGAGGGATCTGTTAACCCTGAGATAAGACTCGACAGCTGTCCATCAAAGAAATTCATTCTGAGACATCCAACCCAGGCTAACAAAGAAAGAATGTGATCATTGCGAGATAGAGGAACACGTTTTCTTATCATCCCTGGCAGATACAGGGAGGCTGGGACACTTAACATCTTTGATTTCCCCCACTCCTCTGCATAATCATGGAGTAATGAGTGTAGCTGTGGTGTGCCATGCGGCCTCGCTGCACAGCTAGCGCTGAAGTGCTAAGAGGCTGTGGGGATGAATGGGATAGGGGAAGTGTGTGTGTGTGTTGCTTTGTACTGTGTGTGTGTGTGTGTGTGTGTGTGTGTGTGTGTGTGTGTGTGTGTGTGTGTGTGTGTGTATCACCACCTCTATTGCTGGGGCACATTAAAAAAATTGCAATTACATAGGTGCACGGAAGCATACAGGCCCCAGAATGATTTGTCCATTCTGCATTCACCAGAGCAGTTCATTTCTTCAGCGGCTAAGTAGTTCTAGAATGTTCTGTAACATAAGCTTGCGAGAGTCACAGTGTATCCTCACGGTTTTCGCCACAACGTGTCACGTGCTCATTTCGCTTGGTGTCAGGAAGTGGCGCATTTTCAAAGGGGGACAATGTTGAACGCTTCACTGCACACATCTTGAACAGCATTGTGTTGAGGGCTCTGGTTTCCAGACGTCTCTGGTACAGAAGACCATAACCCACAGGAGAAGAAATGCACACACACACACACACACACACACAGACACACACCATAGGAACAAAAGCTCGTAGACCCAAAGAAGAATTAACATGGCTTTCTGCATCGGCAAAAACTGCCTGTACCAAATCAAATCAAATCAAATTGTATTGGTCACATACACATGGTTAGCAGATGTTAATGATAGTGTAGCGAATTGCTTGTGCTTCTAGTTCCGACCGTGCAGTAATATCTAACAAGTAATCTAACAATTTCACAACAACTACCTTATACACACAAGTGTAAGGAATGAATAAGAATATGTACATATAAATATATGGATGAGCGACGGCCGTGCGGCATTGGCAAGATGCAGTAGATGGTATAGAGTACAGTATATACATATGAGATGAGTAATGTAGGGTATGTAAACATTATATAAAGTGGCAGTGTTTAAGTGACTAGTGATACATTTATTGCATCCAAATGTTAATTATAAAAGTGGCTAGAGATAAGTCTGTATGCTGGCAGAAGGCACTCAATGTTAGTGATGGCTGTTTAACAGTCTGATGGCCTTGAGATAGAAGCTGTTTTTCAGTCTCTCGGTCCCTGCTTTGATGCACCTGTACTGACCTCGCCTTCTAGATGATAGCGAGGGGAACAGGCAGAGGCTCGGGTGGTTGTTGTCCTTGATGATCTTTTTTTTTGGCCTTCCTGTGACATCAGGTGGTGTAGGTGTCCTGGAGGGCAGGTAGTTTGCCCTCGGTGATGCATTGTGCAGACCTCACTGCCCTCTGGAGAGCCTTACGGTTGTGGCCGGAGCAGTTGCCGTACCAGGCGGTGATAGAACCCGCAGGTTTTGGTCGCGGGCCATGTAAGTGCACTGTATTGTACTCAAAGCGAGCAAAGAAGTTGTTTAGTTTGTCTGGGAGTAAGACATCGGTGTCTGCGACGGGACTGGTTTTCTTTTTGTAGTCCGTTATTGACTGTAGACCCTGCCACATATCTCTCATGTTTGAGCCGTTGAATTGTGACTCTACTTTGTCTCTATACTGACGCTTAGCTTGTTTGATTGCCTTGCGGAGGGAATAGCTACACTGTTTGTATTCAGTCATGTTTCCGGTCGCCTTGCCCTGAGTAAAAGCAGTGGCTCGAGCTCTCAGTTTTGCACGAATGCTGCCATCAATCCACGGTTTCTGGTTGAGGTGTATGTGTGCGTGTTGTGTGTCTCTCTGTGTGTGTGTGTGTGTGTGTGCGTGTGTGTGTGTGTGTGTGTGTGTGTGCTAGTACCTGTGAATAGCAGCAGGGATGTGAGAGCGTTTTACCCATCATGCACTGTAGTGGAAAGTGCGAAACTCCGACACCTTCTCTGCTCTCTCTGCTGTGTGAGTGAGTGTGTCAGGTTACTAAACAAAAATACCACTCAGAAACAAGCTTTTGGTCATTGTTTCATTAGACCACTGTGGTTACAGACCCACACATTTTTGCATATCAACAATACAGTTTAAGATACAGAACTTTCAAAATGCAGAAAGTGTCACAGTATGATATACACACACACACACACACACACACACACACACACACACACACACACACACACACACACACACACACACACACACACACACACACACACACACACACACACACACACACACACACAACCCCCAATATGTCTTCCCTTTCCATCAGCCCCCTGTCCTCCTCCCAACTCTCGAGACGCTGGGGTGACATAAATAGAGCACATGCAGACTGAAGCCTGTTAAATATTCATGAATATGCTCCTGTGAGTTGACATGTGTGCCACAGACGGGCTGGTGGTGTGTATGCCAGGGCAGCGAGCAGAGCAACAGGCCCAACCCCCACTATTACACCCTAACAAGCCCCATCCTGCGACTTATGAGGCTCGACATGCTCTGCTCACACCTACTGTGATGGTCCGGGCCTAAACCACACAAAAACAACACTAGACACAATGAAACACAAAGCTTTTACTATCTCATCCTGGAATATACAAGGCCTGAAGAGCAGGAACACAGACTTCATCAAAGAAATGGAAATACAGACATTGTCATCCTACATCCTAAGAAATCTGGTGTAAAATAGACGGACCTACTGGTTGCCCTCTAGGTTACAAACTACCAGGTGTGAAACAGGGAAGAGACTCAAGGGGTGTGATCATTTGGTATAGAGCAGACCTAACTCACTCTATTCAATTTGTCAAAAAACAGGAACATTTTACATCTGGCTAGAAATGAATAAGGAAATGATCTTAACAGAGAATATTGTCCTCATGTGTGCTACCTATATCCTCCCACTAGAATCCCCATACTTTATTAACGATGACAGCTTCTCCATCCTAGAGGGGGAGATCAACAATTTCCAGGCCAGATACATGTACTAGTCTGTGGCGAACTAAATGCCAGAACTGGACAAGAACCCGACACCCTCAGCACACAGGGGCACAACCACCTACCTGGAGGTGACAGCATTTCCTAACCGTATGCCCCCCTAGACACAACTATGACAACTACAAATACCTAGGTGTCTGGTTAGACTGTAAACTCTCCTTCCAGACTCACATCAAACATCTCCAATCCAAAGTTAAATCTAGAATTGGCTTCCTATTTCGCAAAAAAAAGCATCCTTCACTCATGCTGCCAAACATACCCTTGCACACTTACACAGACCACTTATTCACCCTGCACACCCTAATTGATAAACAAACAAAACAAAGGCAAAGTCTTCTCATGCTTTGTTGATTTCAAAAAAGCGTTAGACTCAATTTGGCATGAGGGTCTGCTATACAAACTGATGGAAAGTCGGTTAAAATTGGCAAAAAACACACACATTTCTTTCCACAGGGCAAAGGTGTGAGACAGGCTGGCTGGCTGGCTGGCCGTCCGTCCGTCCGTCCCTCTCTCTCTCTCTCTCTGTGTCTGTGTCTGTGTCTGTGTCTGCCTGTCTGTTACTCTTTCTGTGTCTGTCTCTCTCTTTGTCTGTCTCTGTTTCTGTGTCTCTCTCGCTGTCTGTTTGGCTCTGTGTCTGTGTCTGTCTGTCTGCCTGTCTACCTGTGTCTGTCACTCTTTCTGTGTCTGTCTCTCTCTCTCTTTGTCTGTCTGTGTCTGTGTCTCTCTCTCTGTCTGTCTGTCTCTGTCTCTGTGTCTGTCTCTGTGTCTCTCTCTCTTTCTCTCTCACTCTCTGTCTATGTTTATCTCTGTCTGTCTGTCTCTCTCTCTGTCTATGTTTCTCTCTCTCTCTCTTCTCTCAATTCCTGTCATCCTCTGTCTCGTTTTTTTATGTCTCAAACACACAACATACACCCTTGCACACACACACACAACGTACATCATTGCACACACACACACACACACACACACACACACACACACACACACACACACACACACACACACACACACACACACACACACACACACACACACACACACACACACACACACACACACACACACACATGCAGAAGTAATTCAAGCTGAAATTGTGTTGTAGATAGCTCTCCAGCAGCAGCCTGTCAGGATCTAACACAGATCTCAACACAGCGTCAGAGCAAGGCGTTGGAGGTGTTGCGTCTTGTGTTGCCACATTCACACCTTCAGAGGAACACCATATAGCCCCCCAAACATAGATTCTAACCACATCATTTAAGTAGGAAATCTATCCTAAATCAATATTTTGATGGGACACTTTGATATCTTCACATTCCTTTGGTGTAAAAACAACTCTACATTGTATTTTATCCTACAGTACAACTTAAGGGGTCACATTCCAACTCAATTTGAGCATGGATCTATGTATCATATGTACTGTACGGCTCAATCCCAAATGGCACCCTGTTTCCTATATAGTGCACTTCTTTTGACCAAAAAAGGGTGCTATTTGGAACACAGACTACCTTTGTACTGTTACATGTTACATGCATGAAGTGTTTGATAGAAGAAACCACTGGTCTGTAGTGTCTGTGGTGCCTGTCTGTGTTTTGATGTGTCTACACTCCCCTCCACCTGGCTCACTGCTAACTCATGCTGAAAGAGAGACAGAATTAGAGAGAGAGAGGGGGGAGGGGAGGGGAGGGGAGAGAGATAGACAGTGTGAGAGAGAACAATCACTAATGATGCTGTCAGACAGGCTGCTACTCTTTGAAGACACTCCCAGCAGAATGTGTGTGTTTGTTGTTTTGTGTGTGTGTTTGTGTGTGCGTGTGCTCCTGTGCATTTGGGTGTATGTGCTGTCTGTTAGTAAATCAAACAGACCCTCCATCACTGTCAAGTGCCACATTTGTAAGGAAAGCCGTCTTCCTGCTCTTGAAACAAGTCTCAAAAAGCACTTTTGTGAGATGCCAATCTACCGCTCTTTCATTTTGTTACTTGAAAAGCCCTGGACAGCAACAAACATAATGGTGCCTCTCTTTTCATTCTCCAGAGATGAAGGGACAATGACAAACCAGAGATTTTCCCTGTCTGGGTTTCTTTGTTTTGTTAGTGGAGTGGTGTAGTGGAGTGTAGTAGTAGAGTGTAGTAACGGAGTGTCTAAGTGTAGTGGAGTAGTGGAGTAGTGGTGTAGTGGAGTGTAATAGTAGAGTGTAGTAGTTGAGTAGTGGAGTGGAGCAGTGGAGTGGAGCAGTGGAGTGTAGTAATGGAGTGTAGTAGTGGAGTGTAGTAGTGGAGTAGTGGAGTGTAGTAGTGGAGCAGTGGGGTGTAGTAGTGGAGCAGTGGAGTGTAGTAGTGGAGTAGTGGAGTGTAGTAGTGGAGTGTAGTAGTGGAGTAGTGGAGTGTAGTAGTGGAGTGTAGTAGTGGAGTAGTGGAGTGTAGTAGTGGAGCAGTGGGGTGTAGTAGTGGAGCAGTGGAGTGTAGTAGTGGAGTAGTGGAGTGTAGTAGTGGAGTGTAGTAGTGGAGTAGTGGAGTGTAGTAGTGGAGCAGTGGGGTGTAGTAGTGGAGCAGTGGAGTGTAGTAGTGGAGTGTAGTAGTGGAGTAGTGGAGTGTAGTAGTGGAGTGTAGTAGTGGAGTAGTGGAGTGTAGTAGTGGAGCAGTGGGGTGTAGTAGTGGAGCAGTGGAGTGTAGTAGTGGAGCAGTGGAGTGGAGCAGTGGAGTGTAGTAATGGAGTGTAGTAGTGGAGTGTAGTAGTGGAGTAGTGGAGTGTAGTAGTGGAGCAGTGGGGTGTAGTAGTGGAGCAGTGGAGTGTAGTAGTGGAGTAGTGGAGTGTAGTAGTGGAGTGTAGTAGTGGAGTAGTGGAGTGTAGTAGTGGAGTGTAGTAGTGGAGTAGTGGAGTGTAGTAGTGGAGCAGTGGGGTGTAGTAGTGGAGCAGTGGAGTGTAGTAGTGGAGTAGTGGAGTGTAGTAGTGGAGTGTAGTAGTGGAGTAGTGGAGTGTAGTAGTGGAGCAGTGGGGTGTAGTAGTGGAGCAGTGGAGTGTAGTAGTGGAGTGTAGTAGTGGAGTAGTGGAGTGTAGTAGTGGAGTGTAGTAGTGGAGTAGTGGAGTGTAGTAGTGGAGCAGTGGGGTGTAGTAGTGGAGCAGTGGAGTGTAGTAGTGGAGTAGTGGAGTGTAGTAGTGGAGTAGTGGAGTGTAGTAGTGGAGTGTAGTAGTGGAGTAGTGGAGTGTAGTAGTGGAGTGTAGTAGTGGAGTAGTGGAGTGTAGTAGTGGAGCAGTGGAGTGTAGTAGTGGAGTAGTGGAGTGTAGTAGTGGAGTAGTGGAGTGTAGTAGTGGAGTGTAGTAGTGGAGTAGTGGAGTGTAGTAGTGTAGTAGTGGAGTGTAGTAGTGGAGTAGTGGAGTGTAGTAGTGGAGTAGTGGAGTGTAGTAGTGGAGTAGTGGAGTGTAGTAGTGGAGTGTAGTAGTGGAGTAGTGGAGTGTAGTAGTGGAGCAGTGGGGTGTAGTAGTGGAGCAGTGGAGTGTAGTAGTGGAGTAGTGGAGTGTAGTAGTGGAGTGTAGTAGTGGAGTAGTGGAGTGTAGTAGTGGAGCAGTGGGGTGTAGTAGTGGAGCAGTGGAGTGTAGTAGTGGAGTGTAGTAGTGGAGTAGTGGAGTGTAGTAGTGGAGTGTAGTAGTGGAGTAGTGGAGTGTAGTAGTGGAGCAGTGGGGTGTAGTAGTGGAGCAGTGGAGTGTAGTAGTGGAGTAGTGGAGTGTAGTAGTGGAGTAGTGGAGTGTAGTAGTGGAGTGTAGTAGTGGAGTAGTGGAGTGTAGTAGTGGAGTGTAGTAGTGGAGTAGTGGAGTGTAGTAGTGGAGCAGTGGAGTGTAGTAGTGGAGTAGTGGAGTGTAGTAGTGGAGTAGTGGAGTGTAGTAGTGGAGTGTAGTAGTGGAGTAGTGGAGTGTAGTAGTGTAGTAGTGGAGTGTAGTAGTGGAGTAGTGGAGTGTAGTAGTGGAGTAGTGGAGTGTAGTAGTGGAGTAGTGGAGTGTAGTAGTGGAGTGTAGTAGTGGAGTAGTGGAGTGTAGTAGTGGAGCAGTGGGGTGTAGTAGTGGAGCAGTGGAGTGTAGTAGTGGAGTAGTGGAGTGTAGTAGTGGAGTGTAGTAGTGGAGTAGTGGAGTGTAGTAGTGGAGCAGTGGGGTGTAGTAGTGGAGCAGTGGAGTGTAGTAGTGGAGTGGAGTAGTAGAGCGTAGAAGTGTAGTAGTGGAGTGTAGTAGTAGAGTGTAGAAGTGTAGTAGTGGAGCAGTGTAGTGTAGTAGTGGAGCAGTGGGGTGTAGTAGTGGAGCAGTGGAGTGTAGTAGTGGAGTGGAGTAGTAGAGCGTAGAAGTGTAGTAGTGGAGTGTAGTAGTGGAGGAGTGGAGTGTAGTAGTGGAGCAGTGGAGTGTATTAGTGGAGTGTAGTAGTGGAGTGTAGTAGTGGAGTAGTGGAGTGTAGTAGTGGAGCAGTGGAGTGTAGTAGTGGAGTGGAGTAGTAGAGCGTAGAAGTGTAGTAGTGGAGTGTAGTAGTAGAGTGTAGAAGTGTAGTAGTGGAGCAGTGTAGTGGAGTAGTGGAGTGTAGTAGTGGAGTAGTGGAGTGTAGTAGTGGAGCAGTGGAGTGTAGTAGTGGAGTGGAGTAGTAGAGCGTAGAAGTGTAGTAGTGGAGTGTAATAGTAGAGTGTAGTAGTGTAGTGGAGCAGTGTAGTGGAGTAGTGTAGTAGTGGAGTGTAGTAGTGTAGTAGTGGAGCAGTGTAGTGTAGTAGTGTAGTAGTGGAGTGTAGTAGTGTAGTAGTGGAGCAGTGTAGTGTAGTAGTGTAGTAGTGGAGCAGTGTAGTGTAGTAGTGGAGTAGTGGAGTGGTGGAGTGTAGTAGTGGAGTGGAGTAGTGGAGTAGTAGAGTGTCTAGTGGAGTGTAGTAGTGGAGCAGTGGAGTGTAGTAGTGGAGTAGTGGAGTGGAGTAGTGGAGTGTAGTAGTGTAGTAGTGGAGCAGTGTAGTGTAGTAGTGTAGTAGTGGAGCAGTGTAGTGGAGTAGTGGAGTAGTAGAGTGTCTAGTGGAGTGTAGTAGTGGAGTAGTAGAGTGTCTAGTGGAGTAGTGGGGTGTAGTAGTGGAGTGGAGAAGTGGAGTGTAGTAGTGGTGTGTGGAGTGGAGTAGTGGAGCATAGTAGTGGAGTGGAGTAGTGGAGTGTCTAGTGTAGTGTAGTAATTGAGTGTAGTAGTGGTGTGTGGGGTGGGGTGTTTAGTGGAGTGGAGTAGTGGAGTGGAGTAATGGAGTGTCTAGTGGAGTGTAGTACTGGAGTGTAGTACTGGAGTGTCTACTGGAATGTCTAGTGGAGTGTAGTACTGGAGTGTAGTACTGGAGTGTCTACTGGAATGTCTAGTGGAGTAGTGGAGCGGAGTAATGGAGTGTCTAGTGGAGTGTCTAGTGGAGTGTCTAGTTGAGTAGTGGAGTGTCTACTGGAATGTCTAGTGGAGTACTGGAGTGTAGTACTGGAGTGTCTACTGGAATGTCTAGTGGAGTAGTGGAGCGGAGTAATGGAGTGTCTAGTGGAGTGTCTAGTGGAGTGTCTAGTGGAGTGTCTACTGGAATGTCTAGTGGAGTAGTGGAGCGGAGTAATGGAGTGTCTAGTGGAGTGTCTAGTGGAGTGTCTAGTGGAGTGTCTAGTGGAGTGTCTAGTGGAGTGTCTACTGGAATGTCTAGTGGAGTAGTGGAGTGTCTACTGGAATGTCTAGTGGAGTACTGGAGTGTAGTACTGGAGTGTCTAGTGGAGTGTAGTAGTGGGGTAGTGGAGTAGTGGAGTGTAGGGGAATGTAGTAGTGAAGTGTAGAGTGTCTAGGGGAGTGGAGTAGTGGGGTAGTGGAGTAGTGGAGTGTAGGGGAATGTAGTAGTGAAGTGTAGAGTGTCTAGGGGAGTGGAGTAGTGGGGTAGTGGAGTAGTGGAGTGTAGGGGAATGTAGTAGTGAAGTGTAGAGTGTCTAGGGGAGTGGAGTAGTAGTGGAGTGTAGTAGTGGAGTGTCTAGTGTAGTGGAGTAGTGGAGTAGTGGAGTGTCTAGTGTAGTGGAGTAGTGGAGTAGTGGAGTGTAGCAGCGCAGTGTCTAGTGGAGTGGAGTAGTGGAGTGTAGCAGCACAGTGTCTAGTGGAGTTTAGTAGTGGAGTGGAGTGTAGCAGCGCAGTGTCTAGTGGAGTGGAGTAGTGGAGTGGAGTAGTGGAGTGTGTAGCGTAGTGTAGTAGTTGAGTGGAGTAGTGTAGTAGGGGAGTGTAGTAGGGGAGTGTAGTAGTGTAGTAGGGGAGTGTAGTGGGGGAGTGTAGTAATGTAGTGTGTAGTGGAGTAGGGGAGTGTAGTAATGTAGTGTGTAGTGTAGTAGTGGAGTGTAGTAGTAGAGTGTAGTAGTGGAGTGTAGTAATGTAGTGTGTAGTGTAGTAGTGGAGTGTAGTAGTAGAGTGTAGTAGTGGAGTGTAGTAGTGGAGTGTGTAGTGTAGTAGGGGAGTGTAGTAGTGGAGTGTAGTAGGGGAGTGAAGTAGTGGAGTTTATAGGGAAGGATATCTCCTAGTAGTGTAGTAGGGGAGTGTAGTAGGGGAGTGTAGTGGGGGAGTGTAGTAATGTAGTGTGTAGTGGAGTAGGAGAGTGTAGTAATATAGTGTGTAGTTGAGTGTGTAGTGTAGTAGGGGAGTGTAGTAGGGGAGTGAAGTAGTGGAGTTTGTAGGGAATGATATCTCCTAGTAGTGTAGTGTGTAGTGTATTTCTCCTACACTATAGTGGAGTGTGTAAACTGCCTCAGCGGGATCGAACTGACAACTCTGGTCATGCTATTACCATGCTCTGGGACACATAATGTCTTCAAGCTTTTGGCCTCATGTTTGGACCAAGTACATTGTAGATGTATGAGGATAGCATTGATGTACCTCAGTATATATTGATATGATGTCCTGTAGATCTCTGAAACTCTCACACACAAAACACACCCACTCAATGCCGCTTTGCCTCTGGACAGGGTTTGTGGGAAGAATCAACAATGCAATTCAATTAAATATTCACAACAAAAGACGAATATCTCATAGTTTCTAATCAAAAAGATTTCACAATCATCTATGGCTGATGATGCTTCTATACTATACAATACTATATCTATACCATATCTATATAATATCTATACTATATCTATACCATATCTATATAATATCTATACTATATCTGTACCATATCTATACTATACAATACTATATCTATACCATATCTATATAATATCTATACTATATCTATACCTATTCTTGATCTATATCTTAACAATAACTGAATAATTTTGCACGCCCAATTTTTCAGTTTTTGATTTGTTAAAAAAGTTTGAAATATCCAATAAATGTCGTTCCACTTCATGATTGTGTCCCACTTGTTGTTGATTCTTCACAAAAAAATACAGTTTTATATCTTTATGTTTGAAGCCTGAAATGTGGCAAAAGGTCGCAAAGTTCAAGGGGGCCGAATACTTTCGCAAGGCATGTATGTATATATGCTATATCTGTGCTATATCTATATGATATCTATAGCTACACTGAGTGAACAAAACATTAGGAACACCTTCCAAATATTGTGTGTCCCTCATTTTGCCCTCAGAACAGCCTCAATTCATTGTGGCATGGACCCTATTAGGTGTCAAAGCGTTCCATGGGAATACTGGCCCATGTTGACTCCAATGCTTTCCACAGTTGTGTCAAGTTGGCTGGATGTCATTGGGTGGTGGATCATTCTTGATTCACACAGGGAAACTGTTGAGCATGAGAAACCCAGCAGCGTTGCAGTTCTTGACACATTTAAACCGGTGCACCTGGCACCTGGTAGGCCCATACCCCCTTCAAAGGCACTTAAAGTCACCAAGTCTTGCCCATTCACCCTCTGAATGGTACACAGACACAATCCATATTCACCCTCTGAATGGTACACATACACAATCCATATTCACCCTCTGAATGATACACAGACACAATCCATATTCACCCTCTGAATGGTACACAGACACAATCCATATTCACCCTCTGAATGGTACACAGACACAATCCATATTCACCCTCTGAATGGTACACATACACAATCCATATTCACCCTCTGAATGGTACACAGACACAATCCATATTCACCCTCTGAATGGTACACAGACACAATCCATATTCACCCTCTGAATGGTACACAGACACAATCCATATTCACCCTCTGAATTGTACACAGACACAATCCATATTCACCCTCTGAATGATACACATACACAATCGATATTCACCCTCTGAATGATACACAGACACAATCCATATTCACCCTCTGAATGGTACACAGACACAATCCATATTCACCCTCTGAATGGTACACAGACACAATCCATGTCTCAATTGTCTCGAGGCTTAAAGATCCCCTTCATCTACACTGATTGAAGAGGTGGATTTAAGTGACATCAATAAGGGATGATAGGCTGACCAGGGGAATCCAGGTGAAAGCTATGTCATGGCAATGCTGTTTTGTCCCCTGACATGCTGACCAGACCGGACACGTCGCTTGCACGAGCGTCTTAAAATAAAAGTAGAAATCAATGTTATTCAATTATTGCCCCCACACACGCGCCAACGAGCATCTGCGATGCCAAGGGCTAAAATAGAACTCTGTTCTATTTCTGACGCAGATCGCGCTGCAAGTCCTGCCTCTCCCATCTCCCCATTGGTTTACAGAAGCAGGTACCCACGTGTCATCTCCTCATTGTTTATACCCACGTGTCATCTCCTCATTGGTTATACCCACGTGGGTGAAAGACAAAATGTTTTGCCGGTTGTCGAGGTAATATGAAAGTGTAGATGGATCACCATATAAGTTCCAAGATGAAAAAGCCTGGAAGGAGGAGAGGTGACTAGAAACGATTCGGTTGGCCGCTTTATGTGTGGATTAATTGTCGGAGTAGAGGACCTTGTGCATTTCAGGTAAAAATAACTCAATGTTTATATCCCAAGACAAATTAGCTAGAAACAGCAAGCTATCTAAATAGGACAAATTAGCTAGCAACAGCAAGCTATCTAAATAGGACAAATTAGCTAGCAACAGCAAACTAGCTAAATAGGACAAATTAGCTAGCAAGTGCAAGCTAACTAGCTAAATTGTCATACATGTTTAATACTTTTCGACCTGTCCCCAAATTAATGTCATTGGTTCAGCGTTTGTTTTGATATTTTAACCTGAGTGTCGTGATCGCGTTTGGTGTAGGGGGATAAAATAAATGTATGCATGCGCGCAGCCGGTTTGGGTTCCGTGTCAGTGGATATATCTCTGCTTCCCACCATGAACTAACAGTACAGTTTATCGCTCCAGCCGGTTTGGGTTCCATGTCAGTGGATATATCTCTGCTTCCCACCATGGACTAACAGTACAGTTTATTGCTCCAGTCGATACACTTCACAGTGACAGAAAACAATGACTAAAAGCAACATAAAAGTGAGGTGTGATACAAATCTCCCTTGATGTGTGTGTCTCCATTTGTTTGTTCTCACTCATATCCAAAGTTCAGGGAAACGACTTCCTCAGCCTTAATGGGGGCTTTATGTAGGAGGGGTTTAGGATCATCAGAGGAGGAGAGGGGAGAGGAGGAGAGGAGAGGGGAGAGGAGGAGTAGAGGAGGAGCGGGGATAGGAGGAGAGGGGGGGAGGAGGAGAGGGGAGGAGGAGAGGAGAGGGGAGGAGGAGAGGAGGAGAGGAGGAGGAGAGGGGAGAGGAGGAGAGGGGAGGAGGAGAGGCGAGGAGGAGGAGCGGGGAGAGGAGGAGAGGGGAGGAGGAGAGGAGAGGAGGAGTAGAGGAGGAGCGGGGAGAGGAGGAGAGGGGAGGAGGAGCGGGGGAGAGGAGTAGAGGAGGAGAGGGGAGAGGACGAGAGGAGAGTGGAGGAGAGAGGAGGAGCAGGAGCGAGGAGGAGAGGAGGAGCGGGTGAGAAGAGGAGAGGATGAGAAGAGAAAGGAGGAGAGAAGAGAAGAGGAAATGTCTTAATCACAGATGTGGAGGACAGCAGTCTCTTCCTCTCTTTCGCTTTCTCACTCACTGCCTCGGTCTCTCTCTGTCTCTCTCTGTCTCGCTCTCTTTCGCTCTCTCTGTCTCTCTCTGTCTTGCTCGCTCTCTGTCTCGCGTTCTCTCTGTCTCGCGCTCTCTCTGTCTCTCTGTCTCTCTCTCTCACACACACACTCTATCCCTGTCTCTCTCTCCCCTCCCCACACATCCTCTTCTCCTCTCTAAAATAGCAGCTAATCAGCCTAACCTTCTCTCAGCCTGGCGAGGGGCGCGCCTCAGTGGGGAGAACATGAAAAAACACACCACCCTCACAGCCGTGTCGGCCATGCTCCATTCTCGCTCTCTTCCCCTCTCTCCCCAAGCGCTGGGTTGCCTGCATCGAACCACGTCTGTGAAGATAGCTAGCGCTCCTCTTTTTGATGTCTGACATCTCAGAGGAGGGTAGGAGGGGGATAGGGAGGGAGGGAGGGAGGGAGGGAGGGAGGGAGGGAGGGAGGGAAGGAAGGGTGAGGCGAGGGGGATTTGGAGCTGCACCTTTCATCCCATGTGTGTGTGTGTGTGTGTGTGTGTGTGTGTGTGTGTGTGTGTGTGTGTGTGTGTGTGCGCGTGTGTGAATGCTTATGCATGTGTGAAAGGTAGGGGGTGCCAATTAAGGAACCAGCACCAACATTCGTTCCAAAGCCTTCTGACACAGTAGGTTATACTATAGCCATGTTCCCCCCCAGAACCACTACACACTAATACAAAGAAGAGAGGGAACCATGGTGATGTCCTTGGCCCCATAGGTTCTAAGGGACTACTTTTCTTTGGGTCGTGGTGAGGCTTTGATCTCAGGGGATCATGAGCTAACACAAGGCCCCAGGCTGCCTCTTTCACTTGCTCGCTCGTTCACTCTGTCTCTCTCTCTCGCTCTCTTTCGCTCTCTCTCTCGCTCTCTGTCTCTCTGTCTTTTCCTCTCTCTCTCCCTCTCTCTCTCTCTCTCTCTCGCTCTCTGTCTCTCTGTCTCTTCCTCTCTCACTCTCCCTCTCTCTCTCGCGCTCTCTCGCTCTCTCGCTCTCTGTCTCTCTCTCTCTCTCTCGCTCTGTCTTCCTCTCTCTCTCTCTGTTTCACTCTCTCGTTCCAGGTTTCGCTTTAATTGTCTCCATTCTGCTGTTACAGTGCCCTCTTGTTTTCTCTTGTCGTGGAGGCCGTTGCACAGCCACGCTATACAGTCAGTGTGCCAGGAAGGAGTGCTGATCTGAATCAGTGGGATGATAGAATGACAATAGGGTTAATAATGACACTCATTTACAAAATGGAAACTTCTCTTGTATCCACAAGTGGAATTGTTTTACATTTGGTTACATAACAATTTTTAAAGCAATTTTTAAAGCAAATGATAATATTCTGAGTTGCATTTCCTCCTCTCTCTCTCTCTCTCTCTCTCTCTCTCTCTCTCTCTCTCTCTCTCTCTCTCTCGTTGTCCTGGTGTTAGTTGTTGTTTGTGTTCTATTGGACTGGAAGATGGAGGACGGTGTGTTGGGTTTCTCTAGCAGAGTAATAGAGAGAGCCTCCGGCCAGTGTGTGTGACCAATGGGACAGCCAAGTGTGTGTGTGTGTGTGTGTGTGTGCGCGCGTGTGTGTGTGTGCCTGTGTGTGTGCGTGCGCGTGCGTGCGTGTGCGTGACCAATGGGAAAGTCAGGATATCCAGGACACTAGGCCCTTCACACCATGTCCTATAAATCCTCTGGTGTTGTCCTTGACTCAGTACCCAGTCAGCCTGGCTCCAGAACATCTGTCTCCCTCTATGACACTGCTTCTCAATCCTGGTGCTGGGGATCCAAAGGGGGGCACATTTTTGCCCTAGCACTACACAGCTGATTCAAATGATCAACTCATCAAAAGGCTTTGAATCAGATGTGCTATGGTATTCCTTACAGAGTCCTCCAGACCAATAGGTTTATGCTTCCTCCCTCTCTCAATCTCTTTACCACCTTCTGTCTGTCCACCCCTCCATCCTTCTCTCTTTTCTCCTCATTCCCTCCCTCACAGTTTGATTTCTCCCTTTTCTCACTCTGTTCTTTCTCTGGCACATCCCTCCCTCTCACATCCCAAAGATCAACAGGTAGGCTCAGAGGGAATCATGACCCACATGCCAAAGATCAACAGGTAGGCTCAGAGGGAATCATGACCCACATCCCAAAGATCAACAGGTAGGCTCAGAGGGAATCATGACCCACATCCCAAAGATCAACAGGTAGGCTCAGAGGGAATCATGACCCACATCCCAAAGATCAACAGGTAGGCTCAGAGGGAATCATGACCCACATCCCAAAGATCAACAAGTAGGCTCAGAGGGAATCATGACCCACATCCCAAAGATCAACAGGTAGGCTCAGAGGGAATCATGACCCACATCCCAAAGATCAACAGGTAGGCTCAGAGGGAATCATGACCCACATCCCAAAGATCAACAGGTAGGCTCAGAGGGAATCATGACCCACATCCCAAAGATCAACAGGTAGGCTCAGAGGGAATCATGACCCACATCCCAAAGATCAACAGGTAGGCTCAAAGGAAGGTAATGATGTGTGGATGTATATATAGAATAGTTTATATATAGCATTGATTATAGTATAGTTTATATATAGTATAGTGTACAGTATAATTTACATATAGTATAGTTTATATGTAGTATTGTTTACAGTATAGTTTATAAATAGTATAGTTTATATATATTATAGTGTATAGTATAGTTTATATACAGTATAGTTTATATATAGTATTGTTTACAGTATAGTTTATAAATAGTATAGTTTATATATATTATAGTGTATAGTATAGTTTATATACAGTATAGTTTATATATAGTATTGTTTACAGTATAGTTTATATCTAGTATAGTTTATAGTAACGTTTATATATAGAATAGTTTATTCTAGTATTATTTACAGTATAGTTTATATATGGTATTGTTTATAGTATAGTTTAAATATAGTATTGTTTATAGTATAGTTTATATATAGTATAGTTTATAGTAACGTTTATATATAGAATCGTTTATTATAGTATTATTTACAGTATAGTTTATATACAGTATAGTTTATATATATAGTATAGTTTATATATAGTATTGTTTACAGTATAGTTTATATATAGTATTGTTAACAGTATCGTTTATATATAGTATAGTTTATTGTATAGTTGATATATATAGTATAGTTTATATATAGTATTGTTTACAGTATAGTTTATATATAGTATTGTTTACAGTATAGTTTATATATAGTATAGTTTATTGTATAGTTTATATATATAGTATAGTTTATATATAGTATTGTTTACAGTATAGTTTATATATAGTATTGTTTACAGTATAGTTTATATATAGTATAGTTTATTGTATAGTTTATATATATAGCATAGTTTATATATAGTATTGTTTACAGTATAGTTTACATATAGTATTGTTTACAGTATAGTTTACATATAGTACTGGAGTTTATTAGAGTCTTGGTGTGTTTCATGATACAGTTTGGAGTTTGTGCCAGAACTTTGAGGAAAAACTTGATGTATTGAAAGATGATCCAATACACACACAGAGAGAAAGAAAAATAAAATTAGATGACAGGAAGGAGAGAATAAGAGAGAGAGGAGGGGGGCAGGGAGAGAGGGAGAAACAAAAGAACTCTTTCAAAACTGAGGAAGGTGTTTGATACTCCAATTCTCTTTCTCCATACTTAATTATAAGACACATACACATATACCCCCCCCCCCTTTAAAGGCTCACTGTATTCTATAACCTATGGGAGCTCATTAGAGCCCAGACGAGTGGCGTAGGTGCAGGTTGGTCCCTAGTGATTGTGTGCCACCAGGGTCCAATATATTGGATTGATGAAGTGGCACAGCGGGCATAGAGTTGCTCCTACGAGCTGGGTATCACTCCTGAGCCTCTATGGCTGCCTTTACACAGGCAGACCAATTATGGATATTTTTACACTAATTGGTCTTTTGACCAATCATATCAGATCTTTTGTCAATAATTGGGTAAGTCGGTCTGCCTGCGTAAACACACCTTATGAGTCATAGAGACAGGGTTTTAATGTGGGCTGGGACAGTGGGGAGGGCTGGGGACAGTGGGGAGGGCTGGGACAGTGTGGAGGGCTGGGGACAGTGGGGGGGGGGGGGGGGGGGCAGTGGGGATGGGGGGGGGGGCAGAAGTGATGGATGGGGACAGTGGGGGGGAGGGGGGGCAGTGGGGATGGGGGGGGGGCAGAAGTGATGGATGGGGACAGTGGGGGCGGATGGGGAAAGTGGGGAGGGATGGGGACAGTAGAGATGAATGGGGACAGTGGGGAGGGATGGGGACAGTGGGAATGGATGGGGACAGTGGGGATGGATGGATGGGACAGTGGGGAGGGCTGAGGACAGTGGAGAGGGATGAGGACAGTAGAGATGGATGAGGACAGTAGAGATGGATGGGGACAGTGGAGAGGGATGAGGACAGTGGGGGCGGATGGGGAAAGTGGGGAGGGATGGGGACAGTAGAGATGGATGGGGACAGTGGGGATGGATGGGGACAGTGGGGAGGGATGGGGACAGTGGGGATGGATGGGGACAGTGGGGATGGATGGATGGGACAGTAGAGATGGATGAGGACAGTAGAGATGGATGGGGACAGTGGAGAGGGATGAGGACAGTGGGGGCGGATGGGGAAAGTGGGGAGGGATGGGGACAGTAGAGATGGATGGGGACAGTGGGGAGGGATGGGGACAGTGGGGATGGATGGGGACAGTGGGGAGGGATGGGGACAGTGGGGATGGATGGGGACAGTGGGGATGGATGTATGGGACAGTAGGGAGGGCTGAGGACAGTGGAGAGGGATGAGGACAGTGGAAGGGCTGAGGTCCCAAGTCATTGTTAAACATGTCAACATGGGCATTATGTTATTCATCATGACTTATCCAGTCCCATTGAGATAGTTTACATGATGTTGAATTCACAGGTGGCTGGTGGCACCTTCATTGAATTAACATCACTAAATACGAGACTGCCTCATATGCATGATGTTATTCATCATGACTTGAATAGGTTGGAATATACACGTTTTGAATACCTTTTCAACAACATGTTCTTATCATGCCCCTGTCTAAGTCAACATGTTCTTATCATGCCCCTGTCTAAGTCAACATGTTCTTATCATGCCCCTGTCTAAGTCAACATGTTCTTATCATGCCCCTGTCTAAGTCAACATGTTCTTATCATGCCCCTGTCTAAGTCAACATGTTCTTATCATGCCCATGTCTAAGTCAACATGTTCTTATCATGCCCCTGTCTAAGTCAACATGTTCTTATCATGCCCCTGTCTAAGTCAACATGTTCTTATCATGCCCCTGTCTAAGTCAACATGTTCTTATCATGCCCATGTCTAAGTCAACATGTTCTTATCATGCCCCTGTCTAAGTCAACATGTTCTTATCATGCCCCTGTCTAAGTCAACATGTTCTTATCATGCCCCTGTCTAAGTCAACATGTTCTTATCATGCCCCTGTCTAAGTCAACATGTTCTTATCATGCCCATGTCTAAGTCAACATGTTCTTATCATGCCCCTGTCTAAGTCAACATGTTTGCTTACTGGATTGATGCACAACTGCAAATATTTGCAGTCAACACAAACATATATACTGAGTGTACAAAACATTAGGAACACTTTTGCCCTCAGAACAGCCTCAATTCGTCAGGGCATGGACCGGAAGGTTCTACAGGGATGCTGGCCCATGTTGACTCCAATGCTTCCCACAGTTGTGTCAAGTTAGCTGGATGTCCTTCGGGTGGTGGACCATTCTTGATTCTCACGGGAAACTGTTGAGCTTGAAAAACCCAGCAGCGTTGCAGTTCTTGACACACTCAAACCAGTGCACCAGTCACCTACTACCAATCCCTATTCAAAGGCACTTAAATCTTTTGTCTTGCCCCTTCACCCCTCTGAACGGCACACATACACAATCCATGTCTCATTTGTCTCAAAGCTTCAAAATCCTTCTTTAACCCGTCTCCTCCCCTTCATCTACACGGATTGAAGTGGATTTAACATCAATAAGGGATCATAGCTCTCACTTGGATTCACCTGGGCAGTCTATGTGTTCCTAATGTTTTGTCCATCAGTGTATAGTCAGCTGTGTTCCACAGTTGGCTACATCTGTGTTCCGATGAATGATTCTACTCTATTTGCTCATCTCACATGACTGCTGACACGCACAAATACACCTGTGTTTTCTAACCCATTATAATTAATTAGCCTTCCTGGTGAAAACATATCCACGTATCCCGACTGAAACATTCTATTCCTCCATCTTGCAGTTTCTGTTGCATCTTATTAATGTATCTCATTAAGACAGAGTTGGTATGGCTGTCTAGTCCTTTTCTCAGTTTAGCATATTTTAGCATATTCACACCCACTCTCTCCACCCACCACACATCTATACGTCTCTAATGTAAAGCAGCTGACACACTCAATAGAAGCACATGGAAGAAGGTAGCGATGTATAGTACACGCTAATATAAACAAAGGACCTGTGTAGGAGTGAAAGGGAGGTGAGGAGATAAGGTGACAGGGAAAGTAAGACAGAAGAGAAGTTAGAATGTAGAGATATCAGAGAGAAGGGTAGTCTGAGAGGGGGATGGAGAGATAACAGGGAGAAAGGTAGTTAGAGAGAGAGACATGGAGAGAGGCGTGGAGACATATCTGGGAGAAAGGTAGTTAGAGAGAGAGACATGGAGAGAGGAATGTAGAGATATCAGAGAGAAGGGTAGTCTGAGAGGGGGATGGAGAGATAACAGGGAGAAAGGTAGTTAGAGAGAGAGACATGGAGAGTCCCACACAGCATTGGGACGAAACCTGAAACATTCCACTTCAATAATAGCAACTTCACTGTAACATGTAGACTATATCTCTACTGTTTAGACTACATCGCTACTGTTTAGACTACATCTCTACTGTATAGACTACATCTCTACTGTTTAGACTACATCTCTACTGTATAGACTATATCTCTACTGTTTAGACTACATCGCTACTGTTTAGACTACATCTCCACTGTATAGACTATATCTCTACTGTTTAGACTATATCTCTACTGTATAGACTACATCTCTACTGTATAGACTATATCTCTACTGTTTAGACTACATCGCTACTGTTTAGACTACATCTCTACTGTATAGACTATATCTCTACTGTATAGACTACATCTCTACTGTTTAGACTACATCTCTACTGTATAGACTATATCTCTACTGTTTAGACTACATCTCTACTGTTTAGACTACATCTCCACTGTATAGACTATATCTCTACTGTTTAGACTACATCGCTACTGTTTAGACTACATCTCTACTGTATAGACTACATCTCTACTTTATAGACTACATCTCTACTGTATAGACTACATCTCTACTGTTTAGACTACATCTCTACTGTATAGACTATATCTCTACTGTTTAGACTACATCGCTACTGTTTAGACTACATCTCTACTGTATAGACTATATCTCTACTGTATAGACTACATCTCTACTGTTTAGACTACATCTCTACTGTATAGACTATATCTCTACTGTTTAGACTACATCGCTACTGTTTAGACTACATCTCTACTGTATAGACTATATCTCTACTGTATAGACTACATCTCTACTGTTTAGACTACATCGCTACTGTTTAGACTACATCTCTACTGTATAGACTATATCTCTACTGTATAGACTACATCTCTACTGTTTAGACTACATCTCTACTGTATAGACTATATCTCTACTGTTTAGACTACATCTCTACTGTTTAGACTACATCTCCACTGTATAGACTATATCTCTACTGTTTAGACTACATCGCTACTGTTTAGACTACATCTCTACTGTATAGACTACATCTCTACTTTATAGACTACATCTCTACTGTATAGACTACATCTCTACTGTTTAGACTACATCTCTACTGTATAGACTATATCTCTACTGTTTAGACTACATCGCTACTGTTTAGACTACATCTCTACTGTATAGACTATATCTCTACTGTATAGACTACATCTCTACTGTTTAGACTACATCTCTACTGTATAGACTATATCTCTACTGTTTAGACTACATCGCTACTGTTTAGACTACATCTCTACTGTTTAGACTACATCTCTACTGTATAGACTATATCTCTACTGTTTAGACTACATCTCTACTGTTTAGACTACATCTCTACTGTATAGACTACATCGCTACTGTTTAGACTACATCTCTACTGTATAGACTATATCTCTACTGTATAGACTACATCTCTACTGTTTAGACTACATCTCTACTGTTTAGACTACATCTCTACTGTTTAGACTACATCTCCACTGTATAGACTACATCTCTACCGTTTAGACTACATCTCCACTGTATAGACTATATCTCTACTGTTTAGACTACATCTCTACTGTTTAGACTACATCTCTACTGTATAGACTACATCGCTACTGTTTAGACTACATCTCTACTGTATAGACTATATCTCTACTGTATAGACTACATCTCTACTGTTTAGACTACATCTCTACTGTATAGACTACATCGCTACTGTTTAGACTACATCTCTACTGTATAGACTATATCTCTACTGTATAGACTACATCTCTACTGTTTAGACTACATCTCTACTGTTTAGACTACATCTCTACTGTTTAGACTACATCTCCACTGTATAGACTACATCTCTACCGTTTAGACTACATCTCCACTGTATAGACTACATCTCTACTGTTTAGACTACATCTCTACTGTTTAGACTACATCTCTAATGTTTAGACTACATCTCTACTGTTTAGACTACATCTCTACTGTTTAGACTACATCTCTACTGTTTAGACTACATCTCTACTGTTTAGACTACATCTCTACTGTATAGACTACATCTCTACTGTTTAGACTACATCTCTACTGTTTAGAATACATCTCTACTGTTTAGACTACATCTCTACTGTATAGACTACATCTCTACTGTTTAGACTACATCTCTACTGTTTAGACTACATCTCTACTGTATAGACTATATCTCTACTGTATAGACTACATCTCTACTGTTTAGACTACATCTCTACTGTTTAGACTATATCTCTACTGTTTAGACTACATCTCTACTGTATAGACTACATCTCCACTGTTTAGACTACATCTCTACTGTATAGACTATATCTCTACTGTTTAGACTACATCTCCACTGTTTAGACTACATCTCTACTGTATAGACTATATCTCCACTGTTTAGACTACATCTCCACTGTATAGACTACATCTCCACTGTTTAGACTACATCTCTACAGTATAGACTACATCTCTACTGTATAGACTACATCTCCACTGTTTAGACTACATCTCCACTGTTTAGACTACATCTCTACTGTATAGACTACATCTCCACTGTTTAGACTACATCTCTACAGTTTAGACTACATCTCTACTGTTTAGACTACATCTCCACTGTTTAGACTACATCTCTACTGTATAGACTACATCTCCACTGTTTAGACTACATCTCCACTGTTTAGACTACATCTCTACTGTTTAGACCACATCTCTACTGTATAGACTACATCTCCACTGTTTAGACTACATCTCCACTGTATAGACTACATCTCCACTGTTTAGACTACATCTCCACTGTTTAGACTACATCTCTACTGTATAGACTATATCTCTACTGTTTAGACTACATCTCCACTGTTTAGACTACATCTCTACTGTATAGACTACATCTCTACTGTATAGACTACATCTCTTCTGTATAGACTACATCTCCACTGTTTAGACTACATCTCTACTGTATAGACTATATCTCTACTGTTTAGACTACATCTCCACTGTTTAGACTACATCTCCACTGTATAGACTACATCTCCACTGTTTAGACTACATCTCTACTGTATAGACTATATCTCTACTGTTTAGACTACATCTCTACTGTTTAGACTACATCTCTACTGTTTAGACTACATCTCCACTGTTTAGACTACATCTCTACTGTATAGACTACATCTCCACTGTTTAGACTACATCTCCACTGTTTAGACTACATCTCTACTGTTTAGACTACATCTCTACTGTATAGACTACATCTCCACTGCTTAGACTACATCTCCACTGTATAGACTACATCTCTACTGTATAGACTATATCTCTACTGTATAGACTACATCTCTACTGCTTAGACTACATCTCTACTGTTTAGACTACATCTCCACTGTTTAGATTACATCTCTACTTTATAGACTACATCTCTACTGTATAGACTATATCTCTACTGTTTAGACTACATCTCTACTGTTTAGACTACATCTCTACAGTATAGACTACATCTCTACTGTTTAGACTACATCTCCACTGTTTAGACTACATCTCTACTGTTTAGACTACATCTCTACAGTATAGACTACATCTCTACTGTATAGACTACATCTCTACTGTTTAGACTACATCTCTACTGTTTAGACTACATCTCTACAGTATAGACTACATCTCTACTGTATAGACTATATCTCTACTGTTTAGACTACATCTCCACTGTTTAGACTACATCTCCACTGTATAGACTACATTTCCCCTGTTTAGACTACATCTCCACTGTTTAGACTACATCTCTACTGTATAGACTATATCTCTACTGTTTAGACTACATCTCCACTGTTTAGACTACATCTCTACTGTATAGACTACATCTCTACTGTATAGACTACATCTCTTCTGTATAGACTACATCTCCACTGTTTAGACTACATCTCTACTGTATAGACTACATCTCTACTGTTTAGACTACATCTCTACTGTATAGACTATATCTCTACTGTTTAGACTACATCGCTACTGTTTAGACTACATCTCTACTGTATAGACTATATCTCTACTGTATAGACTACATCTCTACTGTTTAGACTACATCTCTACTGTATAGACTATATCTCTACTGTTTAGACTACATCGCTACTGTTTAGACTACATCTCTACTGTATAGACTATATCTCTACTGTATAGACTACATCTCTACTGTTTAGACTACATCTCTACTGTATAGACTATATCTCTACTGTTTAGACTACATCTCTACTGTTTAGACTACATCTCTACTGTATAGACTACATCGCTACTGTTTAGACTACATCTCTACTGTATAGACTATATCTCTACTGTATAGACTACATCTCTACTGTTTAGACTACATCTCTACTGTTTAGACTACATCTCTACTGTTTAGACTACATCTCCACTGTATAGACTACATCTCTACCGTTTAGACTACATCTCCACTGTATAGACTATATCTCTACTGTTTAGACTACATCTCTACTGTTTAGACTACATCTCTACTGTATAGACTACATCGCTACTGTTTAGACTACATCTCTACTGTATAGACTATATCTCTACTGTATAGACTACATCTCTACTGTTTAGACTACATCTCTACTGTTTAGACTACATCTCTACTGTTTAGACTACATCTCCACTGTATAGACTACATCTCTACCGTTTAGACTACATCTCCACTGTATAGACTACATCTCTACTGTTTAGACTACATCTCTACTGTTTAGACTACATCTCTACTGTTTAGACTACATCTCTACTGTTTAGACTACATCTCTACTGTTTAGACTACATCTCTACTGTTTAGACTACATCTCTACTGTTTAGACTACATCTCTACTGTATAGACTACATCTCTACTGTTTAGACTACATCTCTACTGTTTAGAATACATCTCTACTGTTTAGACTACATCTCTACTGTATAGACTACATCTCTACTGTTTAGACTACATCTCTACTGTTTAGACTACATCTCTACTGTATAGACTATATCTCTACTGTATAGACTACATCTCTACTGTTTAGACTACATCTCTACTGTTTAGACTATATCTCTACTGTATAGACTACATCTCTACTGTTTAGACTACATCTCTACTGTTTAGACTACATCTCTACTGTATAGACTACATCTCCACTGTTTAGACTACATCTCTACTGTATAGACTATATCTCTACTGTTTAGACTACATCTCCACTGTTTAGACTACATCTCTACTGTATAGACTATATCTCCACTGTTTAGACTACATCTCCACTGTATAGACTACATCTCCACTGTTTAGACTACATCTCTACAGTATAGACTACATCTCTACTGTATAGACTACATCTCCACTGTTTAGACTACATCTCCACTGTTTAGACTACATCTCTACTGTATAGACTACATCTCCACTGTTTAGACTACATCTCTACTGTTTAGACTACATCTCTACTGTTTAGACTACATCTCCACTGTTTAGACTACATCTCTACTGTATAGACTACATCTCCACTGTTTAGACTACATCTCCACTGTTTAGACTACATCTCTACTGTTTAGACCACATCTCTACTGTATAGACTACATCTCCACTGTTTAGACTACATCTCCACTGTATAGACTACATCTCCACTGTTTAGACTACATCTCCACTGTTTAGACTACATCTCTACTGTATAGACTATATCTCTACTGTTTAGACTACATCTCCACTGTTTAGACTACATCTCTACTGTATAGACTACATCTCTACTGTATAGACTACATCTCTTCTCTATAGACTACATCTCCACTGTTTAGACTACATCTCTACTGTATAGACTATATCTCTACTGTTTAGACTACATCTCCACTGTTTAGACTACATCTCCACTGTATAGACTACATCTCCACTGTTTAGACTACATCTCTACTGTATAGACTATATCTCTACTGTTTAGACTACATCTCTACTGTTTAGACTACATCTCTACTGTTTAGACTACATCTCTACTGTTTAGACTACATCTCCACTGTTTAGACTACATCTCTACTGTATAGACTACATCTCCACTGTTTAGACTACATCTCCACTGTTTAGACTACATCTCTACTGTTTAGACTACATCTCTACTGTATAGACTACATCTCCACTGCTTAGACTACATCTCCACTGTATAGACTACATCTCTACTGTATAGACTATATCTCTACTGTATAGACTACATCTCTACTGCTTAGACTACATCTCTACTGTTTAGACTACATCTCCACTGTTTAGACTACATCTCTACTTTATAGACTACATCTCTACTGTATAGACTATATCTCTACTGTTTAGACTACATCTCTACTGTTTAGACTACATCTCTACAGTATAGACTACATCTCTACTGTTTAGACTACATCTCCACTGTTTAGACTACATCTCTACTGTTTAGACTACATCTCTACAGTATAGACTACATCTCTACTGTATAGACTACATCTCTACTGTTTAGACTACATCTCTACTGTTTAGACTACATCTCTACAGTATAGACTACATCTCTACTGTATAGACTATATCTCTACTGTTTAGACTACATCTCCACTGTTTAGACTACATCTCCACTGTATAGACTACATTTCCACTGTTTAGACTACATCTCCACTGTTTAGACTACATCTCTACTGTATAGACTATATCTCTACTGTTTAGACTACATCTCCACTGTTTAGACTACATCTCTACTGTATAGACTACATCTCTACTGTATAGACTACATCTCTTCTGTATAGACTACATCTCCACTGTTTAGACTACATCTCTACTGTATAGACTATATCTCTACTGTTTAGACTACATCTCCACTGTTTAGACTACATCTCCACTGTATAGACTACATCTCCACTGTTTAGACTACATCTCTACTGTATAGACTATATCTCTACTGTTTAGATTACATCTCTACTGTTTAGACTACATCTCTACTGTTTAGACTACATCTCTACTGTTTAGACTACATCTCCACTGTTTAGACTACATCTCTACTGTATAGACTACATCTCCACTGTTTAGACTACATCTCCACTGTTTAGACTACATCTCTACTGTTTAGACTACATCTCTACTGTATAGACTACATCTCCACTGTTTAGACTACATCTCCACTGTTTAGACTACATCTCTACTGTTTAGACTACATCTCTACTGTATAGACTACATCTCCACTGCTTAGACTACATCTCCACTGTATAGACTACATCTCTACTGTATAGACTATATCTCTACTGTATAGACTACATCTCTACTGCTTAGACTACATCTCTACTGTTTAGACTACATCTCCACTGTTTAGACTACATCTCTACTTTATAGACTACATCTCTACTTTATAGACTACATCTCCACTGTATAGACTATATCTCTACTGTTTAGACTACATCTCTACTGTTTAGACTACATCTCTACAGTATAGACTACATCTCTACTGTTTAGACTACATCTCCACTGTTTAGACTACATCTCTACTGTTTAGACTACATCTCTACAGTTTAGACTACATCTCTACTGTATAGACTACATCTCTACTGTTTAGACTACATCTCTACTGTTTAGACTACATCTCTACAGTATAGACTACATCTCTACTGTATAGACTATATCTCTACTGTTTAGACTACATCTCTACTGTTTAGACTACATCTCTACAGTATAGACTACATCTCTACTGTTTAGACTTCATCTCCACTGTTTAGACTACATCTCTACTGTTTAGACTACATCTCTACTGTTTAGACTACATCTCTACCGTTTAGACTACATCTCCACTGTATAGACTACATCTCTACTTTATAGACTACATTTCTACTGTATAGACTATATCTCTACTGTTTAGACTACATCTCCACTGTTTAGACTACATCTCCACTGTATAGACTACATCTCTACTTTATAGACTACATCTCTACTGTATAGACTATATCTCTACTGTTTAGACTACATCTCCACTGTTTAGACTACATCTCCACTGTATAGACTACATCTCTACTTTATAGACTACATCTCTACTGTATAGACTATATCTCTACTGTTTAGACTACATCTCTACTTTATAGACTACATCTCTACTGCTTAGACTACATCTCTACTGTTTAGACTACATCTCTACTGTATAGACTATATCTCCACTGTTTAGACTACATCTCTACTGTTTAGACTACATCTCTACTGTTTAGACTACATCTCCACTGTATAGACTACATCTCTTCTGTTTAGACTACATCTCTTCTGTTTAGACTACATCTCTACTGTTTAGACTACATCTCTTCTGTTTAGACTACATCTCTTCTGTTTAGACTACATCTCTTCTGTACAGACTACATCTCTACTGTATAGACTACATCTCTTCTGTTTAGACTACATCTCTACTGTTTAGACTACATCTCCACTGTTTAGACTACATCTCCCATAGTAACTATGCCCTCATACATACCCATGATGAACACATTACAGACACATCCATCCATCACCTCAGGTGTTCATCATCCATCAGAGTCCTACGTGGCTCAGGGCCACTGCAGGTCATCCCATGAAGTACATCTATTGTCTCAAGGTGGAGATGAAAATCAATGAAAGCCATATTCCTATTGGATTTAGTTTATGCCATCGACCCTTGGCTCTGAGCTGGTGTGTAGATCATCGGTGGAGCGGAGACTGGGGGAGTGGCTGACCTATCGCTAAACAACCTCCATGCATGTCTTGTGAGATCTGATCATCTGTGCAGGGTGACCGCAAAAAATGGTGCCGTCAGCACTGATTTTTAGGAGTGTCCTTAAAAATACTGGGCAGTGTACATTTGTAATATATTTACAAATATACATTGTTTTTATATTTACCAATATACACTGTTTTTGTTGCTCTGAGAAAAAAGGCGTCTTGAGATGTGTTCCTCTAGGCATGTTTAAAGACACAGCAAAACAAGACACCATGTTATTCATACAACACAATTAGAATGTTCAGATGTGTTTATTTATACAACACAATTAGAATGTTCAGATGTGTTTATTTATACAACACGATTAGAATGTTCAGATGTGTTTATTTATACAACACAATTAGAATGTTCAGATGTGTTTATTTATACAACACAATTAGAATGTTCAGATGTGTTTATTTATACAACACGATTAGAATGTTCAGATGTGTTTATTTATACAACACAATTAGAATGTTCAGATGTGTTTATTTATACAACACGATTAGAATGTTCAGATGTGTTTATTTATACAACACAATTAGAATGTTCAGATGTGTTTATTTATACAACACAATTAGAATGTTCAAATGTGTTTATTTATACAACACAATTAGAATGTTCAGATGTGTTTATTTATACAACACAATTAGAATGTTCAGATGTGTTTATTTATACAACACAATTAGAATGTTCAGATGTGTTTATTTATACAACACAATTAGAATGTTCAGATGTGTTTATTTATACAACACAATTAGAATGTTCAGATGTGTTTATTTATACAACACGATTAGAATGTTCAGATGTGTTTATTTATACAACACAATTAGAATGTTCAGATGTGTTTATTTATACAACACGATTAGAATGTTCAGATGTGTTTATTTATACAACACAATTAGAATGTTCAGATGTGTTTATTTATACAACACAATTAGAATGTTCAAATGTGTTTATTTATACAACACAATTAGAATGTTCAGATGTGTTTATTTATACAACACAATTAGAATGTTCAGATGTGTTTATTTATACAACACAATTAGAATGTTCAGATGTGTTTATTTATACAACACAATTAGAATGTTCAGATGTGTTTATTTATACAACACACTTAGAATGTTCAGATGTGTTTATTTATACAACACGATTAGAATGTTCAGATGTGTTTATTTATACAACACAATTAGAATGTTCAGATGTGTTTATTTATACAACACAATTAGAATGTTCAGATGTGTTTATTTATACAACACGATTAGAATGTTCAGATGTGTTTATTTATACAACACAATTAGAATGTTCAGATGTGTTTATTTATACAACACGATTAGAATGTTCAGATGTGTTTATTTATACAACACAATTAGAATGTTCAGATGTGTTTATTTATACAACACAATTAGAATGTTCAAATGTGTTTATTTATACAACACAATTAGAATGTTCAGATGTGTTTATTTATACAACACAATTAGAATGTTCAGATGTGTTTATTTATACAACACAATTAGAATGTTCAGATGTGTTTATTTATACAACACAATTAGAATGTTCAGATGTGTTTATTTATACAACACAATTAGAATGTTCAGATGTGTTTATTTATACAACACAATTAGAATGTTCAGATGTGTTTATTTATACAACACAATTAGAATGTTCAGATGTGTTCCACCAGGCATGTTTTAAGACACAGCAAAACAAGGCACTTCATGTTATTTATACAACACAATTAGAATGGATTATATTTCTGTGATTTAAACCTTCAAATGTTTCATAAGTGCCAAATGTAGACAAACGGCTTAAATTAATGTGGAACTAATTAATTGTTAAGGCTTTCACACAACCCTCTCTCTTTTCACCATAAACATGTTATTTTTCTCTCTGTCTCGTTTCCTCTGAGGGGAAAGGGAGAATGTCACGCTCAACATTCCGAGCGTGTCTCCAGAGTTCCTCAGTGCCAACTGAAAAGCAGGCTGCCAGGGGTCACCAAAAGCACGGGTTTCTCTCTGAACACCCATCAGTCCTCTCTGGAAGTGACCTAGTATCCCCGACAGGGCTCAAAGACATAGCGTGGTAGAATAATGGTAGGGATAGTTTCAAGTTTAATGTTTTAACTTCACATACACAAGGCATTTCACTGTACTTGTGCATGTGACATTCAAACTTGAAACTACCCTACTGATCTCCCACGCAACGTCTTTGAGCCCTGTCTGTGTAGGGTGAAGTGAGCCCCTAGACACTGATCTGTGGTCGGTTTAGCATTTTCTCCTCTAATGGTTGAGGTCAGGATTGGAGGAAGATGAGCTGATCCTAGATCTGTATGTATCTAGGGGACTGTCATTCTGACTGTGGTCACAGAGCAGATCCCACTGCAGCCACCAGTGAGCCAGCAATATCTGCCCCACAGGGATATGCAGCTTGGCTCTGATTGGCTGTTTTTACGAGTGTTGGGATTTTACTAGCGTTTTCCTCGGCTTCCTCCGACAGCTCTCTCAGCTCCGTTGCCGTCATCCAACCTCCGGGGTTCTGGAGAGTGGAGAGCCATGTCTATCCAACCTCCGGGGTTCTGGAGAGCGGAGAGCGATGTCTATCCAACCTCCGGGGTTCTGGAGAGTGGAGAGCCATGTCTATCAAACCTCCGGGGTTCTGGAGAGTGGAGAGCCATGTCTATCAAACCTCCGGGGTTCTGGAGAGCGGAGAGCCATGTCTATCCAACCTCTGGGGTTCTGGAGAGCGGAGAGCCATGTCTATCCAACCTCCGGGGTTCTGGAGAGCGGAGAGCCATGTCTATCCAACCTCCGGGGTTCTGGAGAGTGGAGAGCCATGTCTATCAAACCTCCGGGGTTCTGGAGAGTGGAGAGCCATGTCTATCAAACCTCCGGGGTTCTGGAGAGCGGAGAGCCATGTCTATCCAACCTCTGGGGTTCTGGAGAGCGGAGAGCCATGTCTATCCAACCTCCGGGGTTTTGGAGAGTGGAGAGCCATGTCTATCCAACCTCCGGGGTTCTGGAAAGCGGAGAGCCATGTCTATCCAACCTGCGGGGTTCTGGAGAGCGGAGAGCCATGTCTATCCAACCTCCGGGGTTCTGGAGAGTGGAGAGCCATGTCTATCCAACCTCCGGGGTTCTGGAGAGCGGAGAGCCATGTCTATCCAACCTCCGGGGTTCTGGAGAGCGGAGAGCCATGTCTATCCAACCTCCGGGGTTCTGGAGAGCGGAGAGCCATGTCTATCCAACCTCCGGGGTTCTGGAGAGCGGAGAGCCATGTCTATCCAACCTCCGGGGTTCTGGAGAGCGGAGAGCCATGTCTATCCAACCTCCGGGGTTCTGGAGAGCGGAGAGCCATGTCTATCCGACCCCCGGGGTTCTGGAGAGCGGAGAGCCATGTCTATCTAACCTCCGGGGTTCTGGAGAGTGGAGAGCCATGTCTTTCCAACCTCCGGGGTTCTGGAGAGCGGAGAGCCATGTCTATCCAACCTCCGGGGTTCTGGAGAGTGGAGAGCCATGTCTTTCCAACCTCCGGGGTTCTGGAGAGTGGAGAGCCATGTCTTTCCAACCTCCGGGGTTCTGGAGAGTGGAGAGCCATGTCTATCCAACCTCCGGGGTTCTGGAGAGTGGAGAGCCATGTCTATCCAACCTCCGGGGTTCTGGAGAGTGGAGAGCCATGTCTATCCAACACACCACATCAATAAAGCAACAGGAAAATGAGCGCCGATCATTTTTCTACAATTCTCCCGAGGCACAAATGGGGATATGCTGGTTGAAGCAGAACTAGTTAATATCTGCATGGAATGCATTGGCTGAAGCTCTTCACATGGACTGGTTATAGGGCAGGTCGGGCAAATGCCAGATGGGCTGGTACATCTTTAGCCCAGTGGGCCGGTCTAAATGTGTGGTTTTAGCACAGAATGACCATGATTTGTCTAACAATGGGGGCCTCTGGGAAAATAAATGGGCCAGTGTGTTAGCCTTGGTTTCATTCTGGTCCCAGTATGTCCCTGCTGGGAACAGAATATGTTCCTATGAAGCAAGCAGGGTAGCTACACGTATTAAGTTACATCACTGTAATTCATCAACAACAAATAACTCTTCAACATGCCTGTGTTTATCCATCATCATATCTCCCCTTCCGCCCACTAAACCCACAGTCCAGGGCACTAATTCCTTCCACAGCCATCAGCATAACACAGTCCCACTGCCTACACTCATATATACACTCTCCCTCTGTCATAACACAGTACCACTGTCTACACTCATATGTACACTCTCCCTCTGTCATAACACAGTCCCACTGTCTACACTCATATATACACTCTCCCTCTGTCATAACACAGTCCCACAGCCTACACTCATATATACACTCTCCCTCTGTCATAACACAGTCCCACTGTCTACACTCATATACAGTGCCTTGCGAAAGTATTCGGCCCCCTTTAACTTTGCGACCTTTTGCCACATTTCAGGCTTCAAACATAAAGATATAAAACTGTATATTATTATTATATATTATCGCCTGCACAGTGCTCCTTGGGATGTTTAAAGCTTGGGAAATCTTTTTGTATCCAAATCCGGCTTTAAACTTCTTCACAACAGTATCTCGGACCTGCCTGGTGTGTTCCTTGTTCTTCGTGATGCTCTCTGCGCTTTTAACGGACCTCTGAGACTATCACAGTGCAGGTGCATTTATACGGAGACTTGATTACACACAGGTGGATTGTATTTATCATCATTAGTCATTTAGGTCAACATTGGATCATTCAGAGATCCTCACTGAACTTCTGGAGAGAGTTTGCTGCACTGAAAGTAAAGGGGCTGAATCATTTTGCACGCCCAATTTTTCAGTTTTTGATTTGTTAAAAAAGTTTGAAATATCCAATAAATGTCGTTCCACTTCATGATTGTGTCCCACTTGTTGTTGATTCTTCACAAAAAAATACAGTTTTATATCTTTATGTTTGAAGCCTGAAATGTGGCAAAAGGTCGCAAAGTTCAAGGGGGGCGAATACTTTCGCAAGGCACTGTATACACTCTCCCTCTGTCATAACACAGTCCCACTGTCTACACTCATATATACACTCTCCCTCTGTCATAACACAGTCCCACTGTCTACACTCATCTATACACTCTCCCTCTGTCATAACACAGTCCCACAGCCTACACTCATATATACACTCTCGCTCTGTCATAACACAGTCCCACTGTCTACACTCATATATACACTCTCCCCTCTGTCATAACACAGTCCCTCTGTCATAACACAGTCCCTCTGTCATAACACAGTCCCACTGTCTACACTCATATATACACTCTCCCTCTGTCATAACACAGTCCCACTGTCTACACTCATATATATACTCTCCCCTCTGTCATAACACAGTCCCTCTGTCATAACACAGTCCCTCTGTCATAACACAGTCCCACTGTCTACACTCATATATACACTCTCCCCTCTTTGTCATTAGCACTTGACTTGTAAATGGACTCCCTTTCTCTCCTCTCTCACTTTCAACACATGACAAGAATAACTGATGAACAGATCAAAATGCTTCTCCAGACATCCCCTACCCCCTCTTAACCCTCCCCACTGCCCCATCTACACCCCTCCTCCTGCACCACCCCCTCTTAACCCTCCCCACTGCCCCCATCTACACCCCTCCTCCTACCCCACCACCTCTTAACCCTCCCCACTGCCCCATCTACACCCCTCCTCGTACCCCACCCCCTCTTAACCTTCCCAACTGCCCCTCTCCATCTACACCCCTCCTCCTACCCTGCCCCTCTCAAGTCACACCCCTCCTTCTACCCTGCCCTTCTCCATCCACAGCCCCTCCTCCTACCCTGCCCCTCTCCATCCACAGCCCCTCCTCCTACCCCAACCCTCTCCATTCACAGCCCCTCCTCCTACCCCGACCCTCTCCATTCACAGCCCCCCCTTACCCCACCCCTCTCCATCCACAGTCCCTCCTTCTACCCCAACCCTCTCCATCCACAGCCCCTCCTCCTACCCCGCCCCTCTCCATCCACAGCCCCTCCTCCTACCCCGCCCCTCTCCATCCACAGCCCCTCCTCCTACCCCACCCCTCTCCAGTCACAGCCCCTCACATTAACATCAGACATGCACATGCAGCTCCCGTCTCCCCCATGACTGATGATAACAATAAAGGACTGGAGGAGAGAGGAGGGAGGAGAGAGGGAAGGGGGAACCCATGGCAGCCGTCCCCCGTCTGCAGTCCACGCCTGTCTGGCCTGGGTCTTGTCTCGGGGGAGCCAGTGGCAGCATATCGGCCCGACCAATCTTAATTCATGTCTTCCGCAACAAATTGGCCCGTTTACTTAAGAGTCATGCTTCGTTGTGCTTTGGCCTATGAATATTTTATAAGACCGGGTCCGTTGATGGATACAATGACCGGTCAGTTCCCTTATCTTATTTAACCAGCCAGGGAGATGCACTGCCGTGAACACGGCCCTGCTGAGACTCACAACCAGGAGAAGGACTGCTAGAGGTATTAGGGCTCAGTCCTTGTTTGTCTTCCATATGGGATCTTATTCCCTATGTAGTGCACTACTTTTCAAATCACATTAGATCAAATTTTATTTATCACATACACGTGTTTAGTAGATGTTATTGCAGGTGTAGCAAAATGCGTGTATTTCTAACTCTGACAGTGCAGTAATATCTAGCAAGTAATATCTAACAATTTCACAATAATACACAAAATTCACGTAAAGTAATGGAATTAAGAGTATATAAATATTTGGACGAGCAATGTTGGAGTGGCATAGACTAAGATACAGTAGAATAGAATACAATACAGTATATACATATGAGATGAATAATACATAGACTAAGATACAGTAGAATAGAATACAATACAGTACATACATATGAGATGAGTAACGAGACGTCTAAACACTACTAAAGTGACTAGTGTTCCATTATTAAAGTGGCCAGTGAAATCAAGTCTACGTATATAAGGCAGCAGTCTCTAATGTGCAGAGCCTTATGGGGTAGTAGTGCACCATATAGGGAGAAGGGAGCCATTTGGGATGCAGAGAAGGACTGAGACCTAATACCTCCAACCCCCTCTAGCTCCATACCACAGCTCCATACACACCTTGAAGAGAGTGCTGGGATCTTTTGGGGGGAAATGACAGGATTTTTTTCTTCCCTTTTTGCTCTCTCCTCTCCTGTCTCTGCGTTCTCACTCTCCATCCCCTGGGGTGGAGTGGCTGTTTCATTTAAAAACCCTTCTCATATCACCTTTGCCATAATGGCTAATAACGCCGTAGTCTCCAAATCAATGGGGCCTGTCCTAGATTGTGACAGCTCCATGAAGGGATCTGGAGGGCACTCTGTATTTTAGTTGATTACCTGGGAAGACAGACTGCTGGCCGGGACCTGGTCTCCATTCTCCAGGAGGCCTGTAAGGGCTGCTGCTCTTCCCCAGAGAAGGGGGCTCTCATAGGAGCTTTACGGGATGGCCATGCCCTGGTAGTAGGCTGTCTCTCTTCATTAACACTAAAGGAGACAGACACACTCTGGGATTGTAATGCTGCCCCGGGCTACCTGGAGATTGTGCTGAGTGGGCAGAGTGGGGCTGGGGTACTGGCAGTGCTGTGTTTGTGGCTATGGGGAGGGGGAGGTTGGGTTATGTATGTGTGTGTTTGCATGCGTGCGTGTGTATGTGTAGAGTGTAGTGGGAGGAGGGTGTGAGAAGACAGTAAATTGTGTTGTTTGTGTTGTATGTAAGGAGGTAGGGAGAGTAAAGACAGTAGTTTGTGTTGTTTGTGTTGTATGTGAGGAGGTAGGGAGAGTAAAGACAGTAGTTTGTGTTGTTTGTGTTGTATGTATGGAGGTAGGGAGAGTAAAGACAGTAGTTTGTGTTGTTTGTAAGGAGGTAGGGAGAGTAAAGACAGTAGTTTGTGTTGTATGTAAGGAGGTAGGGAGAGTGAAGACAGTAGTTTGTGTTGTATGTAAGGAGGTAGGGAGATTAAAGACAGTAGTTTGTGTTGTATGTAAGGAGGTAGGGAGAGTGAAGACAGTAGTTTGTGTTGTTTGTGTTGTATGTAAGGAGGTAGGGAGAGTAAAGACAGTAGTTTGTGTTGTATGTGAGGAGGTAGGGAGAGTGAAGACAGTAGTTTGTGTTGTATGTAAGGAGGTAGGGAGAGTAAAGACAGTAGTTTGTGTTGTTTGTGTTGTATGTATGGAGGTAGGGAGAGTAAAGACAGTAGTTTGTGTTGTATGTAAGGAGGTAGGGAGAGTAAAGACAGTAGTTTGTGTTGTATGTAAGGAGGTAGGGAGAGTAAAGACAGTAGTTTGTGTTGTTTGTGTTGTATGTATGGAGGTAGGGAGAGTAAAGACAGTAGTTTGTGTTGTATGTAAGGAGGTAGGGAGAGTAAAGACAGTAGTTTGTGTTGTTTGTGTTGTATCTAAGGAGGTAGGGAGAGTAAAGACAGTAGTTTGTGTTGTATGTAAGGAGGTAGGGAGAGTAAAGACAGTAGTTTGTGTTGTATCTAAGGAGGTAGGGAGAGTGAAGACAGTAGTTTGTGTTGTTTGTGTTGTATGTAAGGAGGTAGGGAGAGTAAAGACAGTAGTTTGTGTTGTATGTAAGGAGGTAGGGAGAGTGAAGACAGTAGTTTGTGTTGTTTGTGTTGTATGTAAGGAGGTAGGGAGAGTGAAGACAGTAGTTTGTGTTGTATGTAAGGAGGTAGGGAGAGTGAAGACAGTAGTTTGTGTTGTATCTAAGGAGGTAGGGAGAGTAAAGACAGTAGTTTGTGTTGTTTGTGTTGTATGTAAGGAGGTAGGGAGAGTAAAGACAGTAGTTTGTGTTGTATGTAAGGAGGTAGGGAGAGTAAAGACAGTAGTTTGTGTTGTATGTAAGGAGGTAGGGAGAGTAAAGACAGTAGTTTGTGTTGTATGTAAGGAGGTAGGGAGAGTAAAGACAGTAGTTTGTGTTGTTTGTGTTGTATGTAAGGAGGTAGGGAGAGTAAAGACAGTAGTTTGTGTTGTATGTATGGAGGTAGGGAGAGTAAAGACAGTAGTTTGTGTTGTATGTAAGGAGGTAGGGAGAGTAAAGACAGTAGTTTGTGTTGTATGTAAGGAGGTAGGGAGAGTAAAGACAGTAGTTTGTGTTGTTTGTGTTGTATGTAAGGAGGTAGGGAGAGTAAAGACAGTAGTTTGTGTTGTTTGTGTTGTATGTAAGGAGGTAGGGAGAGTGAAGACAGTAGTTTGTGTTGTATGTAAGGAGGTAGGGAGAGTAAAGACAGTAGTTTGTGTTGTTTGTGTTGTATGTAAGGAGGTAGGGAGAGTAAAGACAGTAGTTTGTGTTGTATGTAAGGAGGTAGGGAGAGTAAAGACAGTAGTTTGTGTTGTATGTAAGGAGGTAGGGAGAGTAAAGACAGTAGTTTGTGTTGTATGTAAGGAGGTAGGGAGAGTAAAGACAGTAGTTTGTGTTGTTTGTGTTGTATGTAAGGAGGTAGGGAGAGTAAAGACAGTAGTTTGTGTTGTATGTATGGAGGTAGGGAGAGTAAAGACAGTAGTTTGTGTTGTATGTAAGGAGGTAGGGAGAGTGAAGACAGTAGTTTGTGTTGTTTGTGTTGTATGTAAGGAGGTAGGGAGAGTGAAGACAGTAGTTTGTGTTGTTTGTGTTGTATGTATGGAGGTAGGGAGAGTAAAGACAGTAGTTTGTGTTGTATGTGTTGTATGTAAGGAGGTAGGGAGAGTAAAGACAGTAGTTTGTGTTGTTTGTAAGGAGGTAGGGAGAGTAAAGACAGTAGTTTGTGTTGTTTGTGTTGTATGTAAGGAGGTAGGGAGAGTAAAGACAGTAGTTTGTGTTGTATGTAAGGAGGTAGGGAGAGTAAAGACAGTAGTTTGTGTTGTATGTAAGGAGGTAGGGAGAGTAAAGACAGTAGTTTGTGTTGTATGTGTTGTATCTAAGGAGGTAGGGAGAGTGAAGACAGTAGTTTGTGTTGTATGTAAGGAGGTAGGGAGAGTAAAGACAGTAGTTTGTGTTGTATCTAAGGAGGTAGGGAGAGTAAAGACAGTAGTTTGTGTTGTATGTGTTGTATCTAAGGAGGTAGGGAGAGTAAAGACAGTAGTTTGTGTTGTTTGTGTTGTATGTAAGGAGGTAGGGAGAGTAAAGACAGTAGTTTGTGTTGTTTGTGTTGTATGTAAGGAGGTAGGGAGAGTAAAGAAAGTAGTTTGTGTTGTTTGTGTTGTATGTAAGGAGGTAGGGAGAGTAAAGACAGTAGTTTGTGTTGTTTGTGTTGTATGTAAGGAGGTAGGGAGAGTAAAGACAGTAGTTTGTGTTGTTTGTGTTGTATGTAAGGAGGTAGGGAGAGTGAAGACAGTAGTTTGTGTTGTTTGTGTTGTATGTAAGGAGGTAGGGAGAGTAAAGACAGTAGTTTGTGTTGTTTGTGTTGTATGTAAGGAGGTAGGGAGAGTAAAGACAGTAGTTTGTGTTGTATGTAAGGAGGTAGGGAGAGTGAAGACAGTAGTTTGTGTTGTTTGTGTTGTATGTAAGGAGGTAGGGAGAGTAAAGACAGTAGTTTGTGTTGTTTGTGTTGTATCTAAGGAGGTAGGGAGAGTGAAGACAGTAGTTTGTGTTGTTTGTGTTGTATGTAAGGAGGTAGGGAGAGTAAAGACAGTAGTTTGTGTTGTTTGTGTTGTATCTAAGGAGGTAGGGAGAGTAAAGACAGTAGTTTGTGTTGTTTGTGTTGTATCTAAGGAGGTAGGGAGAGTGAAGACAGTAGTTTGTGTTGTTTGTGTTGTATGTAAGGAGGTAGGGAGAGTAAAGACAGTAGTTTGTGTTGTTTGTGTTGTATCTAAGGAGGTAGGGAGAGTGAAGACAGTAGTTTGTGTTGTTTGTGTTGTATCTAAGGAGGTAGGGAGAGTGAAGACAGTAGTTTGTGTTGTATCTAAGGAGGTAGGGAGAGTGAAGACAGTAGTTTGTGTTGTTTGTGTTGTATCTAAGGAGGTAGGGAGAGTAAAGACAGTAGTTTGTGTTGTTTGTGTTGTATGTAAGGAGGTAGGGAGAGTAAAGACAGTAGTTTGTGTTTTTTGTGTTGTATCTAAGGAGGTAGGGAGAGTGAAGACAGTAGTTTGTGTTGTTTGTGTTGTATGTAAGGAGGTAGGGAGAGTAAAGACAGTAGTTTGTGTTGTTTGTGTTGTATCTAAGGAGGTAGGGAGAGTAAAGACAGTAGTTTGTGTTGTATGTGTTGTATGTATGGAGGTATGGAGAGTAAAGACAGTAGTTTGTGTTTTATGTAAGGAGGTAGGGAGAGTAAAGACAGTAGTTTGTGTTGTTTGTGTTGTATGTAAGGAGGTAGGGAGAGTGAAGACAGTAGTTTGTGTTGTATGTATGGAGGTAGGGAGAGTGAAGACAGTAGTTTGTTGTATCTAAGGAGGTAGGGAGAGTGAAGACAGTAGTTTGTGTTGTTTGTGTTGTATGTATGGAGGTAGGGAGAGTAAAGACAGTAGTTTGTGTTGTTTGTGTTGTATGTAAGGAGGTAGGGAGAGTAAAGACAGTAGTTTGTGTTGTTTGTATGGAGGTAGGGAGAGTAAAGACAGTAGTTTGTGTTGTATGTAAGGAGGTAGGGAGAGTAAAGACAGTAGTTTGTGTTGTTTGTGTTGTATGTAAGGAGGTAGGGAGAGTAAAGACAGTAGTTTGTGTTGTTTGTATGGAGGTAGGGAGAGTAAAGACAGTAGTTTGTGTTGTATGTGAGGAGGTAGGGAGAGTGAAGACAGTAGTTTGTGTTGTATGTAAGGAGGTAGGGAGAGTAAAGACAGTAGTTTGTGTTGTTTGTGTTGTATGTAAGGAGGTAGGGAGAGTAAAGACAGTAGTTTGTGTTGTTTGTATGGAGGTAGGGAGAGTAAAGACAGTAGTTTGTGTTGTATGTAAGGAGGTAGGGAGAGTGAAGACAGTAGTTTGTGTTGTATGTATGGAGGTAGGGAGATTAAAGACAGTAGTTTGTGTTGTATGTAAGGAGGTAGGGAGATTAAAGACAGTAGTTTGTGTTTTTTGTATGGAGGTAGGGAGAGTAAAGACAGTAGTTTGTGTTGTATGTAAGGAGGTAGGGAGAGTGAAGACAGTAGTTTGTGTTGTATGTATGGAGGTAGGGAGAGTAAAGACAGTAGTTTGTGTTGTATGTAAGGAGGTAGGGAGAGTAAAGACAGTAGTTTGTGTTGTTTGTGTTGTATGTAAGGAGGTAGGGAGAGTGAAGACAGTAGTTTGTGTTGTTTGTGTTGTATGTAAGGAGGTAGGGAGAGTGAAGACAGTAGTTTGTGTTGTATGTAAGGAGGTAGGGAGAGTGAAGACAGTAGTTTGTGTTGTTTGTAAGGAGGTAGGGAGAGTGAAGACAGTAGTTTGTGTTGTATGTAAGGAGGTAGGGAGAGTGAAGACAGTAGTTTGTGTTGTATGTAAGGAGGTAGGGAGAGTAAAGACAGTAGTTTGTGTTGTATGTAAGGAGGTAGGGAGAGTAAAGACAGTAGTTTGTGTTGTTTGTGTTGTATCTAAGGAGGTAGGGAGAGTAAAGACAGTAGTTTGTGTTGTATGTATGGAGGTAGGGAGAGTGAAGACAGTTGTTTGTGTTGTATGTAAGGAGGTAGGGAGAGTGAAGACAGTAGTTTGTGTTGTATGTAAGGAGGTAGGGAGAGTGAAGACAGTAGTTTGTGTTGTTTGTGTTGTATATAAGGAGGTAGGGAGAGTAAAGACAGTAGTTTGTGTTGTTTGTGTTGTATGTAAGGAGGTAGGGAGAGTGAAGACAGTAGTTTGTGTTGTATGTAAGGAGGTAGGGAGAGTAAAGACAGTAGTTTGTGTTGTTTGTGTTGTATGTATGGAGGTAGGGAGAGTGAAGACAGTAGTTTGTGTTGTTTGTGTTGTATGTAAGGAGGTAGGGAGAGTAAAGACAGTAGTTTGTGTTGTATGTATGGAGGTAGGGAGAGTAAAGACAGTAGTTTGTGTTGTATGTATGGAGGTAGGGAGAGTGAAGACAGTAGTTTGTGTTGTATGTAAGGAGGTAGGGAGAGTGAAGACAGTAGTTTGTGTTGTTTGTGTTGTATGTAAGGAGGTAGGGAGAGTAAAGACAGTAGTTTGTGTTGTATGTATGGAGGTAGGGAGATTAAAGACAGTAGTTTGTGTTGTATGTAAGGAGGTAGGGAGAGTGAAGACAGTAGTTTGTGTTGTTTGTGTTGTATGTAAGGAGGTAGGGAGAGTGAAGACAGTAGTTTGTGTTGTTTGTGTTGTATGTGAGGAGGTAGGGAGAGTGAAGACAGTAGTTTGTGTTGTTTGTGTTGTATGTAAGGAGGTAGGGAGAGTAAAGACAGTAGTTTGTGTTGTTTGTGTTGTATCTAAGGAGGTAGGGAGAGTGAAGACAGTAGTTTGTGTTGTTTGTGTTGTATGTAAGGAGGTAGGGAGAGTAAAGACAGTAGTTTGTGTTGTTTGTGTTGTATCTAAGGAGGTAGGGAGAGTAAAGACAGTAGTTTGTGTTGTTTGTGTTGTATCTAAGGAGGTAGGGAGAGTGAAGACAGTAGTTTGTGTTGTTTGTGTTGTATGTAAGGAGGTAGGGAGAGTAAAGACAGTAGTTTGTGTTGTTTGTGTTGTATCTAAGGAGGTAGGGAGAGTGAAGACAGTAGTTTGTGTTGTTTGTGTTGTATCTAAGGAGGTAGGGAGAGTGAAGACAGTAGTTTGTGTTGTATCTAAGGAGGTAGGGAGAGTGAAGACAGTAGTTTGTGTTGTTTGTGTTGTATCTAAGGAGGTAGGGAGAGTAAAGACAGTAGTTTGTGTTGTTTGTGTTGTATGTAAGGAGGTAGGGAGAGTAAAGACAGTAGTTTGTGTTTTTTGTGTTGTATCTAAGGAGGTAGGGAGAGTGAAGACAGTAGTTTGTGTTGTTTGTGTTGTATGTAAGGAGGTAGGGAGAGTAAAGACAGTAGTTTGTGTTGTTTGTGTTGTATCTAAGGAGGTAGGGAGAGTAAAGACAGTAGTTTGTGTTGTATGTGTTGTATGTATGGAGGTATGGAGAGTAAAGACAGTAGTTTGTGTTGTATGTAAGGAGGTAGGGAGAGTAAAGACAGTAGTTTGTGTTGTTTGTGTTGTATGTAAGGAGGTAGGGAGAGTGAAGACAGTAGTTTGTGTTGTATGTATGGAGGTAGGGAGAGTGAAGACAGTAGTTTGTTGTATCTAAGGAGGTAGGGAGAGTGAAGACAGTAGTTTGTGTTGTTTGTGTTGTATGTATGGAGGTAGGGAGAGTAAAGACAGTAGTTTGTGTTGTTTGTGTTGTATGTAAGGAGGTAGGGAGAGTAAAGACAGTAGTTTGTGTTGTTTGTATGGAGGTAGGGAGAGTAAAGACAGTAGTTTGTGTTGTATGTAAGGAGGTAGGGAGAGTAAAGACAGTAGTTTGTGTTGTTTGTGTTGTATGTAAGGAGGTAGGGAGAGTAAAGACAGTAGTTTGTGTTGTTTGTATGGAGGTAGGGAGAGTAAAGACAGTAGTTTGTGTTGTATGTGAGGAGGTAGGGAGAGTGAAGACAGTAGTTTGTGTTGTATGTAAGGAGGTAGGGAGAGTAAAGACAGTAGTTTGTGTTGTTTGTGTTGTATGTAAGGAGGTAGGGAGAGTAAAGACAGTAGTTTGTGTTGTTTGTATGGAGGTAGGGAGAGTAAAGACAGTAGTTTGTGTTGTATGTAAGGAGGTAGGGAGAGTGAAGACAGTAGTTTGTGTTGTATGTATGGAGGTAGGGAGATTAAAGACAGTAGTTTGTGTTGTATGTAAGGAGGTAGGGAGATTAAAGACAGTAGTTTGTGTTTTTTGTATGGAAGGAGGTAGGGAGAGTAAAGACAGTAGTTTGTGTTGTATGTAAGGAGGTAGGGAGAGTGAAGACAGTAGTTTGTGTTGTATGTATGGAGGTAGGGAGAGTAAAGACAGTAGTTTGTGTTGTATGTAAGGAGGTAGGGAGAGTAAAGACAGTAGTTTGTGTTGTTTGTGTTGTATGTAAGGAGGTAGGGAGAGTGAAGACAGTAGTTTGTGTTGTTTGTGTTGTATGTAAGGAGGTAGGGAGAGTGAAGACAGTAGTTTGTGTTGTATGTAAGGAGGTAGGGAGAGTGAAGACAGTAGTTTGTGTTGTTTGTAAGGAGGTAGGGAGAGTGAAGACAGTAGTTTGTGTTGTATGTAAGGAGGTAGGGAGAGTGAAGACAGTAGTTTGTGTTGTATGTAAGGAGGTAGGGAGAGTAAAGACAGTAGTTTGTGTTGTATGTAAGGAGGTAGGGAGAGTAAAGACAGTAGTTTGTGTTGTTTGTGTTGTATCTAAGGAGGTAGGGAGAGTAAAGACAGTAGTTTGTGTTGTATGTATGGAGGTAGGGAGAGTGAAGACAGTTGTTTGTGTTGTATGTAAGGAGGTAGGGAGAGTGAAGACAGTAGTTTGTGTTGTATGTAAGGAGGTAGGGAGAGTGAAGACAGTAGTTTGTGTTGTTTGTGTTGTATGTAAGGAGGTAGGGAGAGTAAAGACAGTAGTTTGTGTTGTTTGTGTTGTATGTAAGGAGGTAGGGAGAGTGAAGACAGTAGTTTGTGTTGTATGTAAGGAGGTAGGGAGAGTAAAGACAGTAGTTTGTGTTGTTTGTAAGGAGGTAGGGAGAGTAAAGACAGTAGTTTGTGTTGTTTGTGTTGTATGTAAGGAGGTAGGGAGAGTAAAGACAGTAGTTTGTGTTGTTTGTATGGAGGTAGGGAGAGTAAAGACAGTAGTTTGTGTTGTATGTAAGGAGGTAGGGAGAGTAAAGACAGTAGTTTGTGTTGTATGTAAGGAGGTAGGGAGAGTGAAGACAGTAGTTTGTGTTGTTTGTGTTGTATGTAAGGAGGTAGGGAGAGTAAAGACAGTAGTTTGTGTTGTATGTAAGGAGGTAGGGAGAGTAAAGACAGTAGTTTGTGTTGTATGTAAGGAGGTAGGGAGAGTAAAGACAGTAGTTTGTGTTGTTTGTGTTGTATGTATGGAGGTAGGGAGAGTGAAGACAGTAGTTTGTGTTGTTTGTGTTGTATGTAAGGAGGTAGGGAGAGTAAAGACAGTAGTTTGTGTTGTATGTATGGAGGTAGGGAGAGTAAAGACAGTAGTTTGTGTTGTATGTATGGAGGTAGGGAGAGTGAAGACAGTAGTTTGTGTTGTATGTAAGGAGGTAGGGAGAGTGAAGACAGTAGTTTGTGTTGTTTGTGTTGTATGTAAGGAGGTAGGGAGAGTAAAGACAGTAGTTTGTGTTGTATGTATGGAGGTAGGGAGATTAAAGACAGTAGTTTGTGTTGTATGTAAGGAGGTAGGGAGAGTGAAGACAGTAGTTTGTGTTGTTTGTGTTGTATGTAAGGAGGTAGGGAGAGTGAAGACAGTAGTTTGTGTTGTTTGTGTTGTATGTGAGGAGGTAGGGAGAGTAAAGACAGTAGTTTGTGTTGTTTGTGTTGTATGTAAGGAGGTAGGGAGAGTGAAGACAGTAGTTTGTGTTGTATGTAAGGAGGTAGGGAGAGTGAAGACAGTAGTTTGTGTTGTTTGTGTTGTATGTAAGGAGGTAGGGAGAGTAAAGACAGTAGTTTGTGTTGTATGTATGGAGGTAGGGAGATTAAAGACAGTAGTTTGTGTTGTATGTAAGGAGGTAGGGAGAGTGAAGACAGTAGTTTGTGTTGTTTGTGTTGTATGTAAGGAGGTAGGGAGAGTAAAGACAGTAGTTTGTGTTGTTTGTATGGAGGTAGGGAGAGTAAAGACAGTAGTTTGTGTTGTATGTAAGGAGGTAGGGAGAGTGAAGACAGTAGTTTGTGTTGTATGTATGGAGGTAGGGAGATTAAAGACAGTAGTTTGTGTTGTATGTAAGGAGGTAGGGAGATTAAAGACAGTAGTTTGTGTTTTTTGTATGGAGGTAGGGAGAGTAAAGACAGTAGTTTGTGTTGTATGTAAGGAGGTAGGGAGAGTGAAGACAGTAGTTTGTGTTGTATGTATGGAGGTAGGGAGAGTAAAGACAGTAGTTTGTGTTGTATGTAAGGAGGTAGGGAGAGTAAAGACAGTAGTTTGTGTTGTTTGTGTTGTATGTAAGGAGGTAGGGAGAGTGAAGACAGTAGTTTGTGTTGTTTGTGTTGTATGTAAGGAGGTAGGGAGAGTGAAGACAGTAGTTTGTGTTGTATGTAAGGAGGTAGGGAGAGTGAAGACAGTAGTTTGTGTTGTTTGTAAGGAGGTAGGGAGAGTGAAGACAGTAGTTTGTGTTGTATGTAAGGAGGTAGGGAGAGTGAAGACAGTAGTTTGTGTTGTATGTAAGGAGGTAGGGAGAGTAAAGACAGTAGTTTGTGTTGTATGTAAGGAGGTAGGGAGAGTAAAGACAGTAGTTTGTGTTGTTTGTGTTGTATCTAAGGAGGTAGGGAGAGTAAAGACAGTAGTTTGTGTTGTATGTATGGAGGTAGGGAGAGTGAAGACAGTTGTTTGTGTTGTATGTAAGGAGGTAGGGAGAGTGAAGACAGTAGTTTGTGTTGTATGTAAGGAGGTAGGGAGAGTGAAGACAGTAGTTTGTGTTGTTTGTGTTGTATATAAGGAGGTAGGGAGAGTAAAGACAGTAGTTTGTGTTGTTTGTGTTGTATGTAAGGAGGTAGGGAGAGTGAAGACAGTAGTTTGTGTTGTATGTAAGGAGGTAGGGAGAGTAAAGACAGTAGTTTGTGTTGTTTGTGTTGTATGTATGGAGGTAGGGAGAGTGAAGACAGTAGTTTGTGTTGTTTGTGTTGTATGTAAGGAGGTAGGGAGAGTAAAGACAGTAGTTTGTGTTGTATGTATGGAGGTAGGGAGAGTAAAGACAGTAGTTTGTGTTGTATGTATGGAGGTAGGGAGAGTGAAGACAGTAGTTTGTGTTGTATGTAAGGAGGTAGGGAGAGTGAAGACAGTAGTTTGTGTTGTTTGTGTTGTATGTAAGGAGGTAGGGAGAGTAAAGACAGTAGTTTGTGTTGTATGTATGGAGGTAGGGAGATTAAAGACAGTAGTTTGTGTTGTATGTAAGGAGGTAGGGAGAGTGAAGACAGTAGTTTGTGTTGTTTGTGTTGTATGTAAGGAGGTAGGGAGAGTGAAGACAGTAGTTTGTGTTGTTTGTGTTGTATGTGAGGAGGTAGGGAGAGTGAAGACAGTAGTTTGTGTTGTTTGTGTTGTATGTAAGGAGGTAGGGAGAGTAAAGACAGTAGTTTGTGTTGTTTGTGTTGTATCTAAGGAGGTAGGGAGAGTGAAGACAGTAGTTTGTGTTGTTTGTGTTGTATGTAAGGAGGTAGGGAGAGTAAAGACAGTAGTTTGTGTTGTTTGTGTTGTATCTAAGGAGGTAGGGAGAGTAAAGACAGTAGTTTGTGTTGTTTGTGTTGTATCTAAGGAGGTAGGGAGAGTGAAGACAGTAGTTTGTGTTGTTTGTGTTGTATGTAAGGAGGTAGGGAGAGTAAAGACAGTAGTTTGTGTTGTTTGTGTTGTATCTAAGGAGGTAGGGAGAGTGAAGACAGTAGTTTGTGTTGTTTGTGTTGTATCTAAGGAGGTAGGGAGAGTGAAGACAGTAGTTTGTGTTGTATCTAAGGAGGTAGGGAGAGTGAAGACAGTAGTTTGTGTTGTTTGTGTTGTATCTAAGGAGGTAGGGAGAGTAAAGACAGTAGTTTGTGTTGTTTGTGTTGTATGTAAGGAGGTAGGGAGAGTAAAGACAGTAGTTTGTGTTTTTTGTGTTGTATCTAAGGAGGTAGGGAGAGTGAAGACAGTAGTTTGTGTTGTTTGTGTTGTATGTAAGGAGGTAGGGAGAGTAAAGACAGTAGTTTGTGTTGTTTGTGTTGTATCTAAGGAGGTAGGGAGAGTAAAGACAGTAGTTTGTGTTGTATGTGTTGTATGTATGGAGGTATGGAGAGTAAAGACAGTAGTTTGTGTTGTATGTAAGGAGGTAGGGAGAGTAAAGACAGTAGTTTGTGTTGTTTGTGTTGTATGTAAGGAGGTAGGGAGAGTGAAGACAGTAGTTTGTGTTGTATGTATGGAGGTAGGGAGAGTGAAGACAGTAGTTTGTTGTATCTAAGGAGGTAGGGAGAGTGAAGACAGTAGTTTGTGTTGTTTGTGTTGTATGTATGGAGGTAGGGAGAGTAAAGACAGTAGTTTGTGTTGTTTGTGTTGTATGTAAGGAGGTAGGGAGAGTAAAGACAGTAGTTTGTGTTGTTTGTATGGAGGTAGGGAGAGTAAAGACAGTAGTTTGTGTTGTATGTAAGGAGGTAGGGAGAGTAAAGACAGTAGTTTGTGTTGTTTGTGTTGTATGTAAGGAGGTAGGGAGAGTAAAGACAGTAGTTTGTGTTGTTTGTATGGAGGTAGGGAGAGTAAAGACAGTAGTTTGTGTTGTATGTGAGGAGGTAGGGAGAGTGAAGACAGTAGTTTGTGTTGTATGTAAGGAGGTAGGGAGAGTAAAGACAGTAGTTTGTGTTGTTTGTGTTGTATGTAAGGAGGTAGGGAGAGTAAAGACAGTAGTTTGTGTTGTTTGTATGGAGGTAGGGAGAGTAAAGACAGTAGTTTGTGTTGTATGTAAGGAGGTAGGGAGAGTGAAGACAGTAGTTTGTGTTGTATGTATGGAGGTAGGGAGATTAAAGACAGTAGTTTGTGTTGTATGTAAGGAGGTAGGGAGATTAAAGACAGTAGTTTGTGTTTTTTGTATGGAAGGAGGTAGGGAGAGTAAAGACAGTAGTTTGTGTTGTATGTAAGGAGGTAGGGAGAGTGAAGACAGTAGTTTGTGTTGTATGTATGGAGGTAGGGAGAGTAAAGACAGTAGTTTGTGTTGTATGTAAGGAGGTAGGGAGAGTAAAGACAGTAGTTTGTGTTGTTTGTGTTGTATGTAAGGAGGTAGGGAGAGTGAAGACAGTAGTTTGTGTTGTTTGTGTTGTATGTAAGGAGGTAGGGAGAGTGAAGACAGTAGTTTGTGTTGTATGTAAGGAGGTAGGGAGAGTGAAGACAGTAGTTTGTGTTGTTTGTAAGGAGGTAGGGAGAGTGAAGACAGTAGTTTGTGTTGTATGTAAGGAGGTAGGGAGAGTGAAGACAGTAGTTTGTGTTGTATGTAAGGAGGTAGGGAGAGTAAAGACAGTAGTTTGTGTTGTATGTAAGGAGGTAGGGAGAGTAAAGACAGTAGTTTGTGTTGTTTGTGTTGTATCTAAGGAGGTAGGGAGAGTAAAGACAGTAGTTTGTGTTGTATGTATGGAGGTAGGGAGAGTGAAGACAGTTGTTTGTGTTGTATGTAAGGAGGTAGGGAGAGTGAAGACAGTAGTTTGTGTTGTATGTAAGGAGGTAGGGAGAGTGAAGACAGTAGTTTGTGTTGTTTGTGTTGTATGTAAGGAGGTAGGGAGAGTAAAGACAGTAGTTTGTGTTGTTTGTGTTGTATGTAAGGAGGTAGGGAGAGTGAAGACAGTAGTTTGTGTTGTATGTAAGGAGGTAGGGAGAGTAAAGACAGTAGTTTGTGTTGTTTGTAAGGAGGTAGGGAGAGTAAAGACAGTAGTTTGTGTTGTTTGTGTTGTATGTAAGGAGGTAGGGAGAGTAAAGACAGTAGTTTGTGTTGTTTGTATGGAGGTAGGGAGAGTAAAGACAGTAGTTTGTGTTGTATGTAAGGAGGTAGGGAGAGTAAAGACAGTAGTTTGTGTTGTATGTAAGGAGGTAGGGAGAGTGAAGACAGTAGTTTGTGTTGTTTGTGTTGTATGTAAGGAGGTAGGGAGAGTAAAGACAGTAGTTTGTGTTGTATGTAAGGAGGTAGGGAGAGTAAAGACAGTAGTTTGTGTTGTATGTAAGGAGGTAGGGAGAGTAAAGACAGTAGTTTGTGTTGTTTGTGTTGTATGTATGGAGGTAGGGAGAGTGAAGACAGTAGTTTGTGTTGTTTGTGTTGTATGTAAGGAGGTAGGGAGAGTAAAGACAGTAGTTTGTGTTGTATGTATGGAGGTAGGGAGAGTAAAGACAGTAGTTTGTGTTGTATGTATGGAGGTAGGGAGAGTGAAGACAGTAGTTTGTGTTGTATGTAAGGAGGTAGGGAGAGTGAAGACAGTAGTTTGTGTTGTTTGTGTTGTATGTAAGGAGGTAGGGAGAGTAAAGACAGTAGTTTGTGTTGTATGTATGGAGGTAGGGAGATTAAAGACAGTAGTTTGTGTTGTATGTAAGGAGGTAGGGAGAGTGAAGACAGTAGTTTGTGTTGTTTGTGTTGTATGTAAGGAGGTAGGGAGAGTGAAGACAGTAGTTTGTGTTGTTTGTGTTGTATGTGAGGAGGTAGGGAGAGTAAAGACAGTAGTTTGTGTTGTTTGTGTTGTATGTAAGGAGGTAGGGAGAGTGAAGACAGTAGTTTGTGTTGTATGTAAGGAGGTAGGGAGAGTGAAGACAGTAGTTTGTGTTGTTTGTGTTGTATGTAAGGAGGTAGGGAGAGTAAAGACAGTAGTTTGTGTTGTATGTATGGAGGTAGGGAGATTAAAGACAGTAGTTTGTGTTGTATGTAAGGAGGTAGGGAGAGTGAAGACAGTAGTTTGTGTTGTTTGTGTTGTATGTAAGGAGGTAGGGAGAGTAAAGACAGTAGTTTGTGTTGTATGTATGGAGGTAGGGAGAGTAAAGACAGTAGTTTGTGTTGTTTGTGTTGTATGTAAGGAGGTAGGGAGAGTGAAGACAGTAGTTTGTGTTGTATGTAAGGAGGTAGGGAGAGGGAAGACAGTAGTTTGTGTTGTTTGTGTTGTATGTAAGGAGGTAGGGAGAGTAAAGACAGTAGTTTGTGTTGTATGTAAGGAGGTAGGGAGAGTAAAGACAGTAGTTTGTGTTGTTTGTGTTGTATGTATGGAGGTAGGGAGAGTGAAGACAGTAGTTTGTGTTGTATGTAAGGAGGTAGGGAGAGTAAAGACAGTAGTTTGTGTTGTATGTAAGGAGGTAGGGAGAGTGAAGACAGTAGTTTGTGTTGTATGTAAGGAGGTAGGGAGAGTAAAGACAGTAGTTTGTGTTGTATCTAAGGAGGTAGGGAGAGTAAAGACAGTAGTTTGTGTTGTTTGTGTTGTATGTAAGGAGGTAGGGAGAGTAAAGACAGTAGTTTGTGTTGTATGTAAGGAGGTAGGGAGAGTAAAGACAGTAGTTTGTGTTGTTTGTGTTGTATGTATGGAGGTAGGGAGAGTGAAGACAGTAGTTTGTGTTGTATGTTAGGAGGTAGGGAGAGTAAAGACAGTAGTTTGTGTTGTATGTATGGAGGTTGGGAGAGTGAAGACAGTAGTTTTTGTTGTATCTAAGGAGGTAGGGAGAGTAAAGACAGTAGTTTGTGTTGTATGTATGGAGGTAGGGAGAGTGAAGACAGTAGTTTGTGTTGTATGTATGGAGGTAGGGAGAGTGAAGACAGTAGTTTGTGTTGTATCTAAGGAGGTAGGGAGAGTGAAGACAGTAGTTTGTGTTGTTTGTGTTGTATGTAAGGAGGTAGGGAGAGTGAAGACAGTAGTTTGTGTTGTATGTATGGAGGTAGGGAGAGTGAAGACAGTAGTTTGTGTTGTATGTATGGAGGTAGGGAGAGTGAAGACAGTAGTTTGTGTTGTATCTAAGGAGGTAGGGAGAGTGAAGACAGTAGTTTGTGTTGTTTGTGTTGTATGTAAGGAGGTAGGGAGAGTGAAGACAGTAGTTTGTGTTGTATCTAAGGAGGTAGGGAGAGTGAAGACAGCAGTTTGTGTTGTTTGTGTTGTATGTAAGGAGGTAGGGAGAGTGAAGACAGTAGTTTGTGTTGTTTGTGTTGTATGTAAGGAGGTACGGAGAGTGAAGACAGTAGTTTGTGTTGTATGTATGGAGGTAGGGAGAGTGAAGACCGTAGTTTGTGTTGTATGTAAGGAGGTAGGGAGAGTAAAGACAGTAGTTTGTGTTGTATCTAAGGAGGTAGGGAGAGTGAAGACAGTAGTTTGTGTTGTATCTAAGGAGGTAGGGAGAGTAAAGACAGTAGTTTGTGTTGTTTGTGTTGTATGTAAGGAGGTAGGGAGAGTGAAGACAGCAGTTTGTGTTGTATGTATGGAGGTAGGGAGAGTGAAGACAGTAGTTTGTGTTGTATGTAAGGAGGTAGGGAGAGTAAAGACAGTAGTTTGTGTTGTATCTAAGGAGGTAGGGAGAGTAAAGACAATAGTTTGTGTTGTATCTAAGGAGGTAGGGAGAGTAAAGACAGTAGTTTGTGTTGTTTGTGTTGTATGTAAGGAGGTAGGGAGAGTAAAGACAGTAGTTTGTGTTGTATGTAAGGAGGTAAGGAGAGTGAAGACAGTAGTTTGTGTTGTATGTAAGGAGGTAGGGAGAGTAAAGACAGTAGTTTGTGTTGTATGTATGGAGGTAGGGAGAGTGAAGACAGTAGTTTGTGTTGTATGTAAGGAGGTAGGGAGAGTGAAGACAGTAGTTTGTGTTGTTTGTGTTGTATGTAAGGAGGTAGGGAGAGTGAAGACAGTAGTTTGTGTTGTATCTAAGGAGGTAGGGAGAGTAAAGACAGTAGTTTGTGTTGTTTGTGTTGTATCTAAGGAGGTAGGGAGAGTGAGAAATGCTCCATTCCTTCCATGTCTTCCAGTAGTCTTATTGTAAATGAGTTGATTGATGTAATTGGTTCTGTATAATTACAATACAACAGTCCTGGACCTTAAACACCAGCCTGACAGCACAGTGTCCTGGACCTCTCCATGGCTATAACACCAGCCTGACGGCACAGTATCCTGGACCTCTCCATGGCTATAACACCAGCCTGATGGTACAGTATCCTGGACCTCTCCATGGCTATAACACCAGCCTGAAGGCACAGTATCCTGGACCTCTCCATGGCTATAACACCAGCCTGACGGCACAGTATCCTGGACCTCTCCAAGGCTATAACACCAGCCTGACGGCACAGTTTCCTGGACCTCTCCATGGCTATAACACCAGCCTGACGGCACAGTATCCTGGACCTCTCCATGGCTATAACACCAGCCTGACAGCACAGTATCCTGGACCTCTCCATGGCTTTAACACCAGCCTGAAGGCACAGTATCCTGGACCTCTCCATGGCTATAACACCAGCCTGACAGTTCAGTATCCTGGACCTCTCCATGGCTATAACACCAGCCTGACGGCACAGTATCCTGGTCCTCTCCATGGCTATAACACCAGCCTGACGGTTCAGTATCCTGGACCTCTCCATGGCTATAACACCAGCCTGACGGTTCAGTGTCCTGGACCTCTCCATGGCTATAACACCAGCCTGACGGTTCAGTATCCTGGACCTCTCCATGGCTATAACACCAGCCTGACGGTTCAGTGTCCTGGACCTCTCCATGGCTATAACACCAGTCTGACGGCACAGTATCCTGGTCCTCTCCATGGCTATAACACCAGCCTGACGGCACCGTATCCTGGACCTCTCCATGGCTATAACACCAGCCTGATGGCACAGTATCCTGGACCTCTCCATGGCTATAACACCAGCCTGATGGCACAGTATCCTGGACCTCTCCATGGCTATAACACCAGCCTGATGGTACAGTGTCCTGGACCTCTCCATGGCTATAACACCAGCCTGACGACACAGTATCCTGGTCCTCTCCATGGCTATAACACCAGATTGACGGCACAGTGTCCTGGACCTCTCCATGGCTATAACACCAGCCTGACGGCACAGTATCCTGGTCCTCTCCATGGCTATAACACCAGCCTGACGGCACCGTATCTTGGACCTCTCCATGGCTATAACACCAGCCTGACGGCACCGTATCCTGGACCTCTCCATGGCTATAACACCAGCCTGACGGCACAGTATCCTGGACCTCTCCATGGCTATAACACCAGCCTGACGGCACAGTATCCTGGTCCTCTCCATAGCTATAACACCAGCCTGACGGCACCGTATCTTGGACCTCTCCATGGCTATAACACCAGCCTGACGGCACCGTATCCTGGACCTCTCCATGGCTATAACACCAGCCTGACGGCACAGTATCCTGGACCTCTCCATGGCTATAACACCAGCCTGACGGTTCAGTATCAGCTGCCTGCAATAATCGTCACCTCTGCTTGTTAAACAGCTCTTTTTCTGATAGTGAAGGAGTTAAAACACAGAGAGTCATGTCTCAGATCCTCAGTGGCTTTTATCAGTAGCTAATTAAATCTCACGCTATTCATTTGACGTAATGTGGTTTTAATTTCATTAGAGGCTGGGTCAGGAAAAGGTTCCAGGAAGCAGAGGAGAGAGAGAGGACAAATACAGTACTGGGGGTATGATAACCGTATTACATCATCTACTAGGGTGTAAGGAGAGCAGCTGGTGGTGGGGGGAGGTCTCTACCAGGGTGTAAGGAGAGCAGGAGGTGGAGGGGGAGGTCTCTACCAGGGTGTAAGGAGAGCAGGAGGTGGAGGGGGAGGTCTCTACCAGGGTGTAAGGAGAGCAGGAGGTGGAGGGGGAGGTCTCTACCAGGGTGTAAGGAGAGCAGGAGGTGGAGGTCTCTACCAGGGTGTAAGGAGAGCCGGAGGTGGAGGGGGAGGTCTCTACCAGGGTGTAAGGAGAGCAGGAGGTGGAGGTCTCTACCAGGGTGTAAGGAGAGCCGGAGGTGGAGGGGGAGGTCTCTACCAGGGTGTAAGGAGAGTCCACAAAGAGAAGGACCAGGGTGGACTGTATAAGGAGGCTATAAAGCACAGCACAAGGACTGGTCCTGGAAAGGGTCTGCTGTGCTAGTTGTTCCAGGAGGGTGCCATTTTCATGAAGGATGGCACCCTTTTTCTGCATTTGGGCACCATTTCAATGCACTGTCTTGTGAGTTGTTTGTATGTTACTCTGAATGTATCTTAGCATGCCTAGGAGGAGCTGTAGACATCATTATCTTCCTGCCCCTGTGCTTTCTGTGTGCCATAGGAAACTAGACTGTCTTCCGGAACCATCGCAGCAGTCAAATCCATCTCCAAGGACCGGTAAGGTTGTGTCACACCCTGATCTGTTTCACCTGACCTTGTGCTTGTCTCCACCCCCCTCCCAGGTGTCACCCATCTTCCCCACTTATCCCCTGGGTATTTATACCTGTGTTTTCTGTCTGTTTGTGCCAGCTCGTCTTGTTTGCCAAGTCAACCAGCGTTTTCTCTCAGCTCCTGTTTTTCCCATTCTCTCTTTTTCTCGTCCTCCTGGTTTTGACCCTTGCCTGTCCTGACTCTGAGCCCGCCTGCCTGACCACTCTGCTCGCCCCTGACCTCGAGCCTGCCTGCCGCCCTGTACCGTTTTGGACTCTGCCCTGGCTATGAACGCTTGTCTGTCCCCGACCTGCCTTCTGTCTATCCCTTGGATTATAATAAATATACCTGAGCTCAAACCTGTGTCTGCATCTGGGTGTCGCCTTGCGTCATGATAGGTTGTGTGAGTCGTGATAGGTTGTGTGAGTCGTGATAGGTTGTGTGAGTCGTGATAGGATGTTGTGGTCTGGAGGGAATACAACGAGGAGATACATTAGCATACAAGACAAAGTGTCATAAGTAAGGAGAAATATAAAGTATAACATGCATGTTAACCTAACAAAGGACGTTACAAATATCTATGGAACTCAGGCTATAAGGCAGCAAAGGAAGCAATCTAAGGAAAGTGTAGAATCATAAACAGTCTGATTAGCAATAACTGGTTTGTATTAACTGAACTCGGTTTGACTTAGCTGAACTTGTTAGGTTTAACGGATAAATAAATCGTTTTAGTTAATTGAACTTGTTAGGTTTCACAGAGATTGGTGTTGTCACGGTGCTGAAGATGAATTCTGTCTCTGCTACCTTCTATCTCCTCCCTGCCACAATGTTACAGAGGTGCACTGTTTTTTACAGAGGAAAACCTGGTTCACACTAATGATTACTTGTTTGGTATTCAAGGTGATGTATCCTCCTAGATTCATTAAAAGGTGGACCTACAGGGGGTGGATGCAACCTTTAATTTTTGTGTTGAATTGATAAATAAATTACAGTGGGATCGATGTGGATTTAATCTGCCGTGCCTCTTGGCATCTAGCCAAGAGTCTCTCCCTCCCATTTTCAGCAGCCAGAAGACTGATGATAGATGAGTTGCCCGCTCTCTACTCCCACCCCCCATCCTATTGGCCAGCCCAACACACATATGCACATTGAAGGAAGACACCAACATACTGTCAAATGTCATATAGTCCTACACAAGTATACTGAGAGAGGAAGTGTACTGAGAGAGGAAGTGTACTGAGAGAGGAAGTATACTGAGAGAGGAATTTAGATCACAAACAGTAAAATGCTGCAAGGAGAAAGAAAACACATCGGTCCCCCAACTCCCCTGTCCCCCAACTCCCCTGTCCCCCAACTCCCCTGTCCCCCAACTCCCCTGTCCCCCAAATCCCCTGTCCCCCAAATCCCCTGTCCCCCAACTCCCCTGTTCCCCAACCCCCTAGGCCCTGCAACTCCCCTATCCCCCAACTCCCCTGTCCCCAAAATCCCCTGTCCCCCAAACCATCCTGTCCCCCAACCCCCCTGTCCCCCAACCCCCCTGTCCCCCATCTCCCCTGTCCCCCAACCCCCCTGTCCCCCAATCCCCTAGGCCCTGCAACCCCCCCCCCCTCCCCCCAACTCCCCAGGTCTCCCAACCCTCCTTCACCCCAACTCCCCTGTCCCCAAACCCCCCTGTCCCCCAACACCCCTGTCCCCCAACTCCCCTGTCCCCCAACCCCCTAGGGCCTGCAACCCCCGCCCCCCCAACTCCCCAGGTCTCCCAACCCTCCTTCACCCCAACCCCCCCTGTCTCCCAACTCCCCAGGTCTCTCAACCCCTCTGTCTCCCAACCCCCTAGGCCCTGCAACTCCCCTGTCCCCCAACCCCCTAGGTGGTACAACTCCCCTGTCCCCCAACCCCCTAGGCCTCACAACCCCTCTGTCCCTCAACTCGCCAAGCCCCCCAGGCTTCCCAACCCCCCAACACATCAGGCTCCCTGTTCCCCAGCTCCCCAGGGCCCCCAGCTCCCCAGGGCCCCCAACTCCCCAGGTCCCCCAACTCCCCAGGTCCCCCAACTCCCCAGGTCCCCCAACTCCCCAGCCCTAAGCTCGCTCAAGCACCTCCAGCTCCAGTGGCCCCTGTCCTGTGACATCTCAGACCAATGTCTATTTTTGCATTCCAAATGGCATTCTATTCCCTTCATAGAACACTATGGGTTCTGGTCAAAACCAGTGCACTGCTGTATATAGGGAACAGGGTGTCATTTGGAATGGAACCAATACCCTGTCGGCTCTGTAGGAATGTCACTCTGGGGAGGGGGGATGGTTGGGGTTATTTAATGACGGGGCCAGACAACCTGTCTGTCCTCACGTCCGCCCCCTGTGGATTAAGATACAGCTGCAGTCCCCACGGCCAGACAACGGGGAGACTGATGGGAAACACAGGGGCCGCAGAGGAGCGCATGATTTCTCAACAGCTGCCACGATGACTCGGTACACACACACACACACACGCACACGCACACGCACACACACACACACACACACACACACACACACACACACACACACACACACACACACACACACACACACACACACACACACACACACACACACACAGGCTTTCACCACAGTGTTACATTCATGAGGCTGGTGGGAGGAGCTATAGGAGGACAGGCTCATGGCTGGAATGGAATAAAAGGAACTGAGTTACACAGGGTTTCCATATGTTTGGTGTGTTTGACTCCGTTCCATTGATTCCATTCCAGCCATTACAATGAGCCTGTCCTCCTATAGCTCCTCCCACCAGCCTCCTCTGGTGTAGAGGTATTTGAGTGAATGAGTGCATATGTCCGTCTGTGTGTGAGGGTTTGTGTGTATGTGTCTGTGTGTGTGTTTGAATGTGTTCAAGACAACTGCAGGGTTTTTGTGTGAGTCCCCAGGGCACCAGACACACATGAGTCAGAGACCAGTTGGATTTATATTCATTAATTTGTTCTGAAACCAGAATAGCAACAACTAACACACACACACACACACACACACACACACACACACACACACACACACACACACACACACACACACACACACACACACACACACACACACACACACACGCACACACACACACACACACACACACACACACACACACACACACACACACACACACACACACACACACACACACACACACACACACACACACACACAGGCTTTCACCACAGTGTTACATTCCTCCTTTATTCCAACAGGGATGTTGACTATCAATCGTATGTAATTTCTGCCCATTCAGCGAGATTGGCTACAGTTAATTAGCAATTAGCTTAGCATGTCATTGTAATTAACAAAATGATCATTAGAGTAAATAGAAGCAACGTGAACACGCGGTTAAAGCAGCTATCTGTGTTTGAGGCCCAAATCGCACCCTAATACATATACAGTACTTTACTTTTGTCAAAAGTAGTGCACTATTTACGGAATAGGGTGGGATTTGGGACACAGTCTGTGTGTTGAAATGGGTGAGCGCTCCGGGTCGAGCAGGGGGCTTGCTGACAACACTTCTTTTATGTCATTTATCAAAGCCATCTGCCATTTTCCGCTCAATTAATTTGTTATGGGAAGTGGGATCAATTAAGCCAAGCCGGTAATGGCTTTATATCCTAGTTTACGTTTTATGGCCTAATATTTTCTCTTCTCCTCTCTACCATGAAAAGAGTAGAATCAATACCCAGGCCTCTTTTTACTCCTTTATACTTGTTTGTTTTCCGCAACCTTTCCTGGCATGAAAAACTGTCTGTAACAAGGGGTTAGTGTTGGGGTCACACAAACTGTATACACGGACAGACAGACAGATGGATGGTCAGACGGCGAGACAGACAGACAGAGAGACAGGTACACAGGCAGACAGAGAGACAGGCACACAGGCAGACAGAGAGACAGGAGGACCAACAGACAATCAGACAGACAGACATGCAGACAGAGAGACAGGAGAACAGACAGACAAGCAGACAGACAGAGAGAGAGAGAGGCACACAGGCAGACAGAGACAGGCACACAGGCAGACAGAGAGACAGGAGGACCGACAGACAAGCAGACAGACCAGACAGACATGCAGACAGAGAGACAGGAGAACAGACAGACAAGCAGACAGACAGACAGAGAGACAGGCACACAGGCAGACAGAGAGACAGGCACACAGGCAGACAGAGAGACAGGAGGACCGACAGACAAGCAGACAGACAGACATGCAGACAGAGAGACAGGAGGACCGACAGACAAGCAGACAGAGACAGGCAGACAGAGAGACAGGAGGACCGACTGACAAGCAGACAGACAGACATGCAGACAGGCAGACAGAGAGACAGGCAGACAGACAGGCACGGAGACAGTGAGATCCAATGGACGGAGGAGAAACAGACAATTATAACACGTTTACACAAATGTACATCCATGTTTTCATGTTTCTTTCTACTGCAGTCTCACCCTCTTTCCATCTCTCTGACCGTAGAAGGAGAACTTCAGATTCTACCAGCCTTAGAAACAGAGCCAGGTTCTACCAGCCTTAGACACAGAGACAGATTTTACCAGCCTTAGAGACAGAGACAGATTTTACCAGCCTTAGAGACAGAGACAGATTCTACCAGCATTAGAGACAGAGACAGATTCTACCAGCCTTAGAGACAGAGACAGATTCTACCAGCCTTAGAGACAGAGACAGATTCTACCAGCCATAGAAACAGAGCCAGGTTCTACCAGCCTTAGAAACAGAGACAGATTTTACCAGCCTTAGAGACAGAGACAGATTCTACCAGCCTTAGAGACAGAGACAGATTCTACCAGCCTTAGAGACAGAGACAGATTCTACCAGCCTTAGAGACAGAGACAGGTTCCCTCAGCATTAGAGACAGAGACAGATTCTACCAGCCTTAGAGACAGAGACAGATTCTACCAGCCTTAGAGACAGAGACAGATTCTACCAGCCATAGAGACAGAGACAGATTATACCAGCCATAGAGACAGAGACAGATTCTACCAGCCATAGAGACAGAGACAGATTCTACCAGCCATAGAAACAGAGCCAGGTTCCCTCAGCCATAGAGACAGAGCCAGGTTCCCTCAGCCATAGAGACAGAGACAGATTCTACCAGCCATAGAGACAGAGACAGATTCTACCAGCCATAGAGACAGAGACAGGTTCCCTCAGCCATAGAAACAGAGACAGGTTCCCTCAGCCATAGAAACAGAGACAGGTTCCCTCAGCCATAGAAACAGAGCCAAGTTCCCTCAGCCATAGAGACAGATTCTACCAGCCATAGAGACAGAGACAGATTCTACCAGCCATAGAAACAGAGCCAGGTTCTACCAGCCTTAGAAACAGAGACAGATTCTACCAGCCTTAGAGACAGAGACAGATTCTACCAGCCTTAGAGACAGAGACAGATTCTACCAGCCTTAGAGACAGAGACAGGTTCCCTCAGCATTAGAAACAGAGACAGATTCTACCAGCCATAGAGACAGAGACAGATTCTACCAGCCATAGAGACAGAGACAGATTCTACCAGCCATAGAGACAGAGACAGATTCTACCAGCCATAGAAACAGAGACAGGTTCCCTCAGCCATAGAAACAGAGCCAGGTTCCCTCAGCCATAGAGACAGAGACAGATTCTACCAGCCATAGAGACAGAGACAGATTCTACCAGCCATAGAAACAGAGACAGGTTCTACCAGCCTTAGAAACAGAGACAGATTCTACCAGCCTTAGAGACAGAGACAGATTCTACCAGCCTTAGAGACAGAGACAGATTCTACCAGCCATAGAGACAGAGACAGATTCTACCAGCCATAGAGACAGAGACAGATTCTACCAGCCATAGAGACAGAGACAGATTCTACCAGCCATAGAGACAGAGACAGATTCTACCAGCCATAGAAACAGAGACAGGTTCCCTCAGCCATAGAAACAGAGCCAGGTTCTACCAGCCATAGAGACAGAGACAGATTCTTCCAGCCATAGAAACAGAGACAGGTTCCCTCAGCCTTAGAAACAGAGCCAGGTTCCCTCAGCCATAGAGACAGAAACAGATTCTACCAGCCATAGAGACAGAGACAGATTCTACCAGCCATAGAGACAGAGACAGATTCTACCAGCCATAGAGACAGAGACAGGTTCCCTCAGCCATAGAAACAGAGCCAGATTCCCTCAGCCATAGAGTCAGAGACAGATTCTACCAGCCATAGAGACAGAGACAGATTCTACCAGCCATAGAGACAGAGACATATTCTACCAGCCATAGAGACAGAGACAGGTTCCCTCAGCCATAGAAACAGAGCCAGGTTCTACCAGCCATAGAGACAGAGACAGATTCTACCAGCCATAGAAACAGAGACAGGTTCCCTCAGCCTTAGAAACAGAGCCAGGTTCCCTCAGCCATAGAGACAGAAACAGATTCTACCAGCCATAGAGACAGAGACAGATTCTACCAGCCATAGAGACAGAGACAGATTCTACCAGCCATAGAGACAGAGACAGGTTCCCTCAGCCATAGAAACAGAGCCAGGTTCCCTCAGCCATAGAAACAGAGACAGGTTCCCTCAGCCATAGAAACAGAGCCAGATTCCCTCAGCCATAGAGTCAGAGACAGATTCTACCAGCCATAGAGACAGAGACAGATTCTACCAGCCATAGAGACAGAGACATATTCTACCAGCCATAGAGACAGAGACAGATTCTACCAGCCATAGAGACAGAGATAGATTGTACCAGCCATAGAGACAGAGACAGATCAGACATGGCATCACTCTTTTATTTACCACCACTGGGCCCTCAGAGGCATGATCACTATGGAAGAGGGGGATGAGGAGACAACGAGGGGGATAAGGAGACAAAGAGGGGGATGAGGAGACAAATAGGGGGATGAGGAGACAAAGAGGGGGATGAGGAGACAAAGAGGGGGATGAAGAGACAAAGAGGGGGATGAGTAGACAACGAGGGGGATGCGGAGACGAATAGGGGGATGCGGAGACGAAGAGGGGGATGAGGAGACGAAGAGGTGGATGAGGAGATGAAGAGGTGGATGAGGAGATGAAGGGGTGGATGAGGAGATGAAGAGGGGGAAAAGGAGATGAAGAGGGGGATGAGGAGATGAAGAGGGGGAGATAAAGAGAGGGAGAAGGAGATGAAGAGAGGGAGATGAAGAGGGGGAGGAGGAGATGAAGAGAGGGAGATGAAGAGGGGGAGGAGGATATGAAGAGGGGAAAGAGGGAGATGAAGAGGGGGAGGAGGAGATAAAGAGGGGGAGGAGGAGATGAAGAGAGGGAGATGAAGAGGGGGAGGAGGATATGAAGAGGGGAAGGAGGAGATGAAGAGGGGAAGGAGGGTATGAAGAGGGGAAGGAGGATATGAAGAGGGGAAGGAGGATATGAAGAGGAGAAGGAGGAGATAAAGAGGGGGAGGAGGAGATGAAGAGGGGGAGGAGGTATTGAAGAGGGGAAGGAGGATATGAAGAGGGGAAGGAGGATATGAAGAGGGGAAGGAGGAGATGAAGAGGGGGAGGAGGAGATAAAGAGGGGGAGGAGGAGATGAAGAGGGGGAGGAGGATATGAAGAGGGGAAGGAGGAGATGAAGAGGGGAAGGAGGATATGAAGAGGGGAAGGAGGAGATAAATAGGGGGAGGAGGAGATGAAGAGGGGGAGGAGGTATTGAAGAGGGGAAGGAGGATATGAAGAGGGGAAGGAGGAGATGAAGAGGGGGAGGAGGAGATGAAGAGGGGGAGGAGGAGATGAAGAGGGGAAGGAGGAGATAAAGAGGGGGAGGAGGAGATGAAGAGGGGGCGCCGCTGACTACCAGCAGGCATTGGGGCTTAGTGACACAGACGGAGCAGGTCATCTGTCAGACACATTTCCCTGAGTGTGTATGTACAGAAGGACTGTGTATGTGTGTGTGTGTGTGTGTGTGTGTCTCTGCATGTGCATGTCTATAAGTGTGTGTTTGTGACAGAGACCCTCCGGGGCTGACAGTTAGACAGGCGGAACACCATTAGTTCAGACTCCTACACTCATCGCTCAGCCTGCTCCTCCCAAGGGGCCGAGGAGGAGTCAAGAGGTTGTCATAGTGACTGTTCCTCCTGGGTACACAACTCACAACACTTCTAGACCAGGAGCCCTGGGGTTGCGGAGCTCCAATGGCCTCTGACCTATCACATCCTGTCAAGGTCTTGTGGATGGGCTTTAGGGGGATGAGGGGAAGAAGAGGGGATGTTCCATATTGTAAATTTAGCTGATCCTCTATTAGCTTCATGTTGTCCTACCAGAAGCAGAGTGACTTCCAGGGCTGAGCCGCTTGGCTTTGGTTGGTCATCAGGATATGTGTGATGTGAGGGTAAAGACACGCTGTAATACACAAGAGAGTGGAACACTGTTTCCTGATACTATGTCAGCTGGCTTAATGGAACTCTGTCTGTGTCCTGATACTACGTCAGCTGGCTTAATGGAACACTGTTTCCTGATACTATGTCAGCTGGCTTAATGGAACTCTGTCTGTCTCCTGATACTATGTCAGCTGGCTTAATGGAACTCTGTCTCCTGATACTACGTCAGCTGGCTTAATGGAACTCTGTCTCCTGATACTACGTCAGCTGGCTTAATGGAACTCTGTCTCCTGATACTATGTCAGCTGGCTTAATGGAACTCTGTCTGTCTCCTGATACTACGTCAGCTGGCTTAATGGAACTCTGTCTTCTGATACTATGTCAGCTGGCTTAATGGAACTCTGTCTGTCTCCTGATACTACGTCAGCTGGCTTAATGGAACTCTGTCTCCTGATACTATGTCAGCTGGCTTAATGGAACTCTGTCTGTCTCCTGATACTACGTCAGCTGGCTTAATGGAACACTGTTTCCTGATACTATGTCAGCTGGCTTAATGGAACTCTGTCTCCTGATACTATGTCAGCTGGCTTAATGGAACTCTGTCTGTCTCCTGATACTACGTCAGCTGGCTTAATGGAACTCTGTCTCCTGATACTACGTCAGCTGGCTTAATGGAACTCTGTCTGTCTCCTGATACTACGTCAGCTGGCTTAATGGAACTCTGTCTCCTGATACTACGTCAGCTGGCTTAATGGAACTCTGTCTTCTGATACTATGTCAGCTGGCTTAATGGAACTCTGTCTGTCTCCTGATACTACGTCAGCTGGCTTAATGGAACTCTGTCTGTCTCCTGATACTACGTCAGCTGGCTTAATGGAACACTGTTTCCTGATACTATGTCAGCTGGCTTAATGGAACTCTGTCTCCTGATACTATGTCAGCTGGCTTAATGGAACTCTGTCTGTCTCCTGATACTACGTCAGCTGGCTTAATGGAACTCTGTCTCCTGATACTATGTCAGCTGGCTTAATGGAACTCTGTCTGTTACCTGATACTATGTCAGCTGGCTTAATGGAACTCTTTCTGTCTCCTGATACTACGTCAGCTGGCTTAATGGAACTCTGTCTCCTGATACTACGTCAGCTGGCTTAATGGATCTCTGTCTGTTTCCTGATACTATGTCAGCTGGCTTAATGGAACTCTGTCTCCTGGTACTATGTCAGCTGGCTTAATGGAACTCTGTCTGTCTCCTGATACTACGTCAGCTGGCTTAATGGAACTCTGTCTCCTGATACTACGTCAGCTGGCTTAATGGAACTCTGTCTGTCTCCTGATACTATGTCAGCTGGCTTAATGGAACTCTGTCTGTCTCCTGATACTACGTCAGCTGGCTTAATGGAACTCTGTCTCCTGATACTACGTCAGCTGGCTTAATGGAACTCTGTCTGTCTCCTGATACTACGTCAGCTGGCTTAATGGAACTCTGTCTCCTGATACTACGTCAGCTGGCTTAATGGATCTCTGTCTGTTTCCTGATACTATGTCAGCTGGCTTAATGGAACTCTGTCTCCTGGTACTATGTCAGCTGGCTTAATGGAACTCTGTCTGTCTCCTGATACTACGTCAGCTGGCTTAATGGAACTCTGTCTCCTGATACTACGTCAGCTGGCTTAATGGAACTCTGTCTGTCTCCTGGTACTATGTCAGCTGGCTTAATGGAACTCTGTCTGTCTCCTGATACTACGTCAGCTGGCTTAATGGAACTCTGTCTCCTGATACTACGTCAGCTGGCTTAATGGAACTCTGTCTGTCTCCTGATACTATGTCAGCTGGCTTAATGGAACTCTGTCTGTCTCCTGATACTACGTCAGCTGGCTTAATGGAACTCTGTCTCCTGATACTACGTCAGCTGGCTTAATGGAACTCTGTCTGTCTCCTGATACTACGTCAGCTGGCTTAATGGAACTCTGTCTTCTGATACTATGTCAGCTGGCTTAATGGAACTCTGTCTGTCTCCTGATACTACGTCAGCTGGCTTAATGGAACTCTGTCTCCTGATACTATGTCAGCTGGCTTAATGGAACTCTGTCTGTCTCCTGATACTATGTCAGCTGGCTTAATGGAACTCTGTCTCCTGATACTATGTCAGCTGGCTTAATGGAACTCTGTCTGTGTCCTGATACTATGTCAGCTGGCTTAATGGAACTCTGTCTGTCTCCTGATACTATGTCAGCTGGCTTAATGGAACTCTGTCTGTCTTCTGATACTATGCCTGCTGGCTTAATGGAACTCTGTCTGTCTCCTGATACTATGTCAGCTGGCTTAATGGAACTCTGTCTCCTGATACTATGTCAGCTGGCTTAATGGAACTCTGTCTCCTGATACTACGTCAGCTGGCTTAATGGAACTCTGTCTCCTGATACTATGTCAGCTGGCTTAATGGAACTCTGTCTGTCTCCTGATACTATGTCAGCTGGCTTAATGGAACTCTGTTTCCTGATACTATGTCAGCTGGCTTAATGGAACTCTGTTTCCTGATACTACATCAGCTGGCTTAATGGAACTCTGTCTCCTGATACTATGTCAGCTGGCTTAATGGAACTCTGTCTCCTGATACTATGTCAGCTGGCTTAATGGAACTCTGTCTCCTGATACTATGTCAGCTGGCTTAATGGAACTCTGTCTGTCTCCTGATACTATGTCGGCTGGCTTAATGGAACTCTGTTTCCTGATACTATGTCAGCTGGCTTAATGGAACTCTGTTTCCTGATACTACATCAGCTGGCTTAATGGAACTCTGTCTCCTGATACTATGTCAGCTGGCTTAATGGAACTCTGTCTCCTGATACTATGTCAGCTGGCTTAATGGAACTCTGTCTGTCTCCTGATACTATGTCAGCTGGCTTAATGGAACTCTGTCTCCTGATACTATGTCAGCTGGCTTAATGGCTAACTCAAGACTTTGGACTTCTCTCTTTTGTGTGTTTGTGTGTGTGTGTGTTTGTGTGTGTGCGTCCCTGTTTTGCATTAATGATTTAAACATCCTCCCAAACCTGATGACAGACACACACTCATTAAGAACCTCGTGTTCAAACCTTTGGCCTGAGGTGCTCTGTGTTCATCAGGCTCACGAGGTGCCACTGTGACGGAGGTTGAGGTGGTACGGTGATGGTCTAGAATACCTTAGTCATTCCAATCAGGTGATGTTCAAATCAATAGCCAATATCATCAGCCACTGCTGGGTTTAGCCATGGTGATGGTCTCCACGTGTTGGGTCCCAGACCCACTCATAACACCACCACACCACCTTACTACCCCACACAAACCGCCTCCAAAATGGCTAAATATTTCCTATGTAACACCGGGCTCTGGTCAAAAGTAGTTCACTGTATAGGGAATAGGTTACCATTTGGGACGCTGACACCATCACTCTAACCCATTCATCATATCCATCACAGTGAACTCAGGGCTTAATGGGGAGTCAATCAATAACTCTTAGGGGTTATACTGAACCAAGAGGACTGTGCTGAGTCCTGAAACTATTACTAATGGGCCCCAGACATCCCGTCTCCAACACGCCACACATCACTGTCTGTCAGGCCACAACCCTTAAGTGCCATTGTCACCAGAGTCCGCAGACGCATTGGTCATCCTCTGGTGACAGTCGGTGAGTGGTGTCCGAGTTCTTCCCAGACCCTCTCAGTCAGGACACTTATGGTGCAAAGGAGGCTGGTGGGCGTTAACTTGGAGGATAGGCAGATTGTAATGGTTGCAATAGAATAAATGGAAATGTATCAAACCAATGGGAAACCAGCGTTTAGATGTATTTAATACTGTTCCATTAGTTCCACTGCAGTGATGACAACGAGCCTATCCTCCTATCTCTCCACCCACCAGCCTCCTCTGGGCCACAACGGTGTTTTCACACTTGGTCCCTTTCAGACAAATCTTTTGCTTCAATTCACTTGAATTCCGTTGTCTGGTTCCTTTTTTTAGGGCAATGTGAACGCAAAGCTCCCCAGGTTCACTTGTCATTATTCCTGCACCACACACTAGACTACTGTTATAACCCCTCACACTAGACTACTGACATAACCCCTCACACTAGACTACTGACATAACCCCTCACACTAGACTACTGCTATAACCCCTCACACTAGACTACTGACATAACCCCTCACACTAGACTACTGACATAACCCCTCACACTAGACTACTGCTATAACCCCTCACACTAGACTACTGACATAACCCCTCACACTAGACTACTGACATAACCCCTCACACTAGACTACTGACATAACCCCTCACACTAGACTACTGACATAACCCCTCACACTAGACTACTGTTATAACCCCTCACACTAGACTACTGACATAACCCCTCACACTAGACTACTGCTATAACCCCTCACACTAGACTACTGCTATAACCCCTCACACTAGACTACTGCTATAACCCCTCACACTAGACTACTGACATAACCCCTCACACTAGACTACTGACATAACCCTTCACACTAGACTACTGACATAACCCCTCACACTAGACTACTGCTATAACCCCTCACACTAGACTACTGCTATAACCCCTCACACTAGACTACTGCTATAACCCCTCACACTAGACTACTGACATTTATTCTAATCTCCACCCGGCACAGCCAGAAGAGGACTGGCCATCCCACATATGCTCTCTCTAATTCTCTCTTTCTTTCTCTCTCTCGGAGGACCTGAGCCCTAGGACCATGCCCCAGGAATACCTGACATGATGACTCCTTGCTGTCCCCAGTCCACCTGACTGTGCTGCTGCTCCAGTTTCAACTATTCTGCCTTATTATTATTCGACCATGCTGGTCATTTATGAACATTTGAACATCTTGACCATGTTTTGTTATAATCTCCACCCGGCACAGCCAGAAGAGGACTGGCCACCCCACATAGCCTGGTTCCTCTCTAGGTTTCTTCCTAGGTTTTGGCCTTTCTAGGGAGTTTTTCCTAGCCACCGTGCTTCTTCACCTGCATTGCTTGCTGTTTGGGGTTTTAGGCTGGGTTTCTGTACAGCACTTTGAGATATCAGCTGATGTACGAAGGGCTATATAAAATAAATTTGATTTGATTTGATTTGATAACCCCTCACACTAGACTACTGACATAACCCCTCACACTAGACTACTGACATAACCCCTCACACTAGACTACTGCAACACCGTTTCCCCTGCTATCACCCCTCACACTAGACTAGTGCTATAACCCCTCACACTAGACTACTGCTATAACCCCTCACACTAGACTACTGCTATAACCCCTCACACTAGACTACTGCTATAACCCCTCACACTAGACTACTGACATAACCCCTCACATTAGACTACTGACATAACCCCTCACACTAGACTACTGACATAACCCCTCACACTAGACTACTGACATAACCCCTCACACTAGACTACTGACATAACCCCTCACACAAGACTACTGCTATAACCCCTCACACTAGACTACTGCAACACCGTTTCCCCTGCTATCACCCCTCACACTAGACTACTGACATAACCCCTCACACTAGACTACTGACATAACCCCTCACACTAGACTACTGCTATAACCCCTCACACTAGACTACTGACATAACCCCTCACACTAGACTACTGACATAACCCCTCACACTAGACTACTGCTATAACCCCTCACACTAGACTACTGCAACACCCCCCTGCTATAACCCCTCACACTAGACTACTGCGAAGATGATGAATTGGTGAAAAAATCGTGTGCTGTTTTTGGTTATTAATGAGCATTTGTCAAGGATGCACAGATATTCCAACATATGTGTGGAGTTTTTAGTTCAAGATTATTTGTTTGTAATATGTAATCTATAGGCTAAGAGAGCTTCATAAACTGTTTATTGATTGTGTGGTTGGAATAGTGTGAGAAGACAACATATTTGGTGAGAATCACAACATTGGACACAAAATCAATTATATCTCTTAAAGGGGCAGTAGCCTACATTGGGTGGACAAACAAATATATCTCTTAAAGGGGCAGTAGACTACATTGGGTGGACAAGCAATTATATCTCTTAAAGGGGCAGTAGGCTACATTGGGTGGACAAGCAATTATATCTCTTAAAGGGGACAATTACAATATTTATTATTCTGCTCTTTATTCTGTTACTGATAATATTTACATGTAGGTTAATAGTAAACCAAGTAGGAGAGATGGATGGACAAAGGGAAAGATCAGAGATGGGGAGGGAGAGAAAGAGGAAGAAAGGGAGAGGAGTTGACCCCTTGACATATTGATTGAGGTCCTCCAATACTTTCCAAACCTAGAGACACACCTAGAGACACACATTCAGTCCCGCCTCTCTTTCTCTTTCTCACGCTTTCTCTCACTCTCTGTCTCTGTCTCTGTTTCTGTCTCTGTCTCTCTCTCTGTCTCTCTCTCTGTCTCTGTCTCTGTCTCTGTCACTCTCTGTCTCTGTCTCTGTCTCTGTCTCTGTCTCTGTCTCTCTCACTCTCTGTCTCTGTCTCTGTCTCTGTCTCTGTCTCTCTCTCTGTCTCTGTCTCTGTCTCTGTCTCTGTCTCACTCTCTGTCTCTGTCTCTGTCTCTGTCTCTGTCTCTGTCTCTCTCACTCTCTGTCTCTGTCTCTGTCTCTGTCTCTGTCTCTGTCTCTGTCTCTGTCTCTGTCTCTCTCTCTGTCTCTGTCTCTGTCTCTGTCTCTGTCTCTGTCTCTGTCTCTGTCTCTGTCTCACTCTCTGTCTCTGTCTCTGTCTCTCTCTCACTTGCTCTCTCTGTCTCTGTCGCTGTCTCTCTCTCACTCTCTTTCTCTGTCTCTCTCTCTCTCTCTCTCTCTCTCTCTGTCTCTCTCTCTCTCTCTCTCTGTCTGTCTCTGTCTCTCTCTCACTCTGTCTCTGTCTCTGTCTCTGTCTCTCTCTCACTCTCTCTCTCTGTCTCTCTCTCTCTCTCTCTCTCTCTCTCTGTCTCTCTCTCTCACTATCTGTCTCTGTCTCTGTCTCTGTCTCTCTCTCACTCTCTCTGTCTCTCTCTCTCTCTCTCTCTCTCTCTCTCAACTTCTTTGCTGCTTTTGCAACCACCAATGGGTATCCTAATAAAATACCAAAATAAATGTACATAACCTGCTTGGTCTGCTTCTTCCTTAACCTCAGCATTGATCGACACCATGCTTGGCTTCGGTCATACTGCCACTTTGTGGTTGGATGGTAGAGAGCAACTGCAGAGGACCAGTTGACAAAATCAAAGCCCATATTATTCTGAAAATTTGTCTCAGAGTAGGATTGCTGATCTAGAATCAGTTTAGTCGTTTACACCATAATGATCAACATTACATGGACATAGTGACCTGATCCTAGAACAGCACTCGTACTCTGAGAGGCCTAAGGGCCCAAGCCTCTGAGAATCCCGGGCCATGTTCAGTTGGCAAATGTGGAAACTTGCAGATAGAAATGTCATAAATAAACTTGATTCTCTGTGGATTACATATGACAAAGGGAAGTTTGGGTATTGACTGTAACCATGGCAACATGACAGCCAGGAGGGTGGTGGGTCATGTGGGATGCAGGTTATTTAGACTGGGGTGAATAACATGTGTAAGGTCACACATATTCATATGTATTGTGATTCATATGCAATTTATTGTGTGTGTGTGTGAGTTTGTGTGTCACTGTGTGTGAGTGTGTGTGTCTCTGTGTGTCTGTGTGTTAACTGATTGACAGGTGTGACATTTCCAGTCTGGATGTAATGATGGTACATTTGAGAAGCAGAGCTAGTGTGAATACATTATGAACTGACATGGAGTGGAAACATCAGAGCTGGTGTCTGTTCCCTCTGTTGTTGTGTGTAACACATGTTAACCCTGGTGTCTGTTCCCTCTGTTGTTGTGTGTAACACATGTTAACACCCTGGTGTCTGTTCCCTCTGTTGTTGTATGTAACCCATGTTAACACCCTGGTGTCTGTTCCCTCTGTTGTTGTGTGTAACACATGTTAACCCTGGTGTCTGCCCCCTCTGTTGTTGTGTGTAACACATGTTAACCCTGGTGTCTGTTCCCTCTGTTGTTGTATGTAACCCATGTTAACACCCTGGTGTCTGTTCCCTCTGTTGTTGTGTGTAACCCATGTTAACCCTGGTGTATGTTCCCTCTGTTGTTGTGTGTAACCCATGTTAACCCTGGTGTCTGTTCCCTCTGTTGTTGTATGTAACCCATGTTAACCCTGGGGTCTGTTCCCTCTGGTGTCTGTTGTGTGTAACCCATGTTAACCCTGGTGTCTGCCCCCTCTGTTGTTGTGTGTAACCCATGTTAACCCTGGTGTCTGTTCCCTCTGTTGTTGTGTGTAACCCATGTTAACCCTGGTGTCTGTTCCCTCTGTTGTGGTGTGTAACTAATGTTAACCCTGGTGTCTGTTCCCACTGTTGTTGTGTGTAACCCATGTTAACCCTGGTGTCTGCTCCCTCTGTTGTTGTGTGTAACCCATGTTAACCCTGGTGTCTGTTCCCTCTGTTGTTGTGTGTATCCTCTGTTCCCTCTGTTGTTGTGTGTAACCCATGTTAACACCCTGGTGTCTGCTCCCTCTGTTGTTGTGTGTAACCCATGTTAACCCTGGTGTCTGTTCCCTCTGTTGTTGTGTGTAACCCATGATCCTGGTGCTCTGGACATCCATTGAGCTGAATCATATATGCTGACATATCAGTGGCCATTTTATCATGCGTTACACCCAAATGACCTGTTGTTAGCCTGATCCTAGATCTGTTTGTGCTGTAAAGCCAACTTATGTGGTCACTGTCATGCTACAAGAAACAGATCTGGGTGGGACCAGGCTAACCTGCCACCCTCATCAACTTTACCAATTGATACCTACTGTCAAGTGTCAATTCCAGTAGTGGTGCGTGGGAAGAATCACCTGGGAAGCCAAGCCAGATAAAAAGCCATATTACAACCTGTGTGTTGTGATAATTGAGTTGTTTGCTCTATAACCTGTTAGTTCATATGTCTTGACACCGTGACATTTAGGCCTAAAGGTCGAGACAATAAGAGGACACAGTGGCAGAATACATTAAACCTCACCTCTGTTTCATCACAAAACCGAAGTCCACAAAGCACATTTCTGTGTGTGTGTGTGTGTGTGTGTGTGTGTGTGTGTGTGTGTGTGTGTGTGTGTGTGTGAGTGGGTGGGTGTGTGTGCGTGTGCATGTGTGTGTGTGGTTGTGGGTGCACATTCATGCAAGTAGAAAACATGTTGACTCACCCTACTTGTAGAGTAATGCCATCCTCCTCTTTCATGTTGAGGAAACGGTCTGTGACTCTGTCATACAGTACATGTTTTATTTGATTTGTCCTAGGCTACTTGGCTAAAATACTTGCTCACTAGACTAACTTCCTTTCATGGACAACAATACGCCAGGCCAGCTAGTTAACATTAACCTACTACATTTAACTACATATTGAACTTCCCTCCTCTCAGGTCAAGGGCACAATATGTGAATTAATGGTTGGATCAGAATCGCCGTCACAGTCATTGGCCAGTACAGAGAATGAAGTAAAACCACAAGTCCAAATCCCTATCTCCATCCATGGCTAATTTAGGAAAGGGATGATTTTTAGCTAGCTAGCCACCGGAGGACAACAACACAACGACATGCAGCAATACAAGTTGTTTCAGTCAGTTCCATAGGCTCTAGATGTGATTTGATAGGAGTGAAGCCAAATCCAAACTGGCTTCCCTTGACTCTTTGTTTTGGTGTTCCAGGACCAATCACAGTTGAGCTCACTCAGTTTAGCTCAACGCTGATTGGCTATTATTTACAGGTGAGCTCACTCAGTTTAGCTCAACTCTGATTGGCTATTATTTACAGGTGAGCTCACTCAGTTTAGCTCAACTCTGATTGGCTATTATTTACTTTTTATCAAGGGAGGCCAAATGCTCGCTGACATCCTTTGCATTCAATGCCACGCGATAATAATGTCATACACTTTTGGACCAGACAGCATCTGATAGATGGTCTGGACCAGGTATTCCCAAACTGGGGTACGCACAATGCCGTCGGGGGTACGCCAAATAAAAATGCGATTCACAAATAAGATGCGCAAATAGGATGAACTACATTGATTTGGCTTTAATTTACTGTATATTGGGAGTAGTGCCTTTCCTCAGCCACAGTGTGTTATATGTGCAAAAGTACTATCTCACAACTCGATGAAACCTTCACTCTTGCGCAGACAATTAGAAACAAAACATGCCAATTTGAAAAATAAGCCGCAGGAGTTTTTTGAGCGAGAATTAAGACAACTTTCGAGTAGTAAGACATGTATAAAATCAACCGATACCATTAATAAGAAGGGGCTAGAAGCATCTTATATGGTGAGCTACCGAGTGGCTAGGACAGGCAAGCACCATACTATTGTGGAGGACTTAATTCTTCCTGCTGCCACAGATATGGCTGGAACAATGCTGGGGAAAAGCCCCAAAAAACTATACAGACAATGACTTCATCGAACAACACTGTTTCACGACGCATCAGTGACATGGCAGGAGATGTTTTGAAACCATTACTGCTTTGCATACAAGCCAGTTCTATGCGTTACAGCTGGATGAGTCAACAGACGTGGCACAGCTCCTGGTATATGTCTGTTACAGCTGGATGAGTCAACAGACGTGGCAGGCCTGGCACAGCTCCTGGTATATATGTCTGTTACAGCTGGATGAGTCAACAGGCCTGGCACAGCTCCTGGTATATGTCTGTTACAGCTGGATGAGTCAACAGACGTGGCAGGCCTGGCACAGCTCCTGGTATATGTCTGTTACAGCTGGATGAGTCAACAGACATGGCAGGCTTGGCACAGCTCCTGGTATATGTCTGTTACAGCTGGATGAGTCAACAGATGTGGCGGGCCTGGCACAGCTCCTGGTATATGTCTGTTACAGCTGGATGAGTCAACAGGCCTGGCACAGCTCCTGGTATATGTCTGTTACAGCTGGATGAGTCAACAGGCCTGGCACAGCTCCTGGTATATGTCCATTACAGCTGGATGAGTCAACAGACGTGGCAGGCCTGGCACAGCTCCTGGTATATGTCCGTTACAGCTGGATGAGTCAACAGACATGGCAGGCCTGGCACAGCTCCTGGTATATGTCTGTTACAGCTGGATGAGTCAACAGACGTGGCAGGCCTGGCACAGCTCCTGGTACATGTCTGTTACAGCTGGATGAGTCAACAGGCCTGGCACAGCTCCTGGTATATGTCTGTTACAGCTGGATGAGTCAACAGACGTGGCGGGCCTGGCACAGCTCCTGGTATATGTGTGTTACAGCTGGATTAGTCAACAGACATGGCAGGCCTGGCACAGCTCCTGGTATATGTCTGTTACAGCTGGATGAGTCAACAGACGTGGCACAGCTCCTGGTATATGTCTGTTACAGCTGGATGAGTCAACAGACGTGGCACAGCTCCTGGTATATGTCTGTTACAGCTGGATGAGTCAACAGACGTGGCAGGCCTGGCACAGCTCCTGGTACATGTCTGTTACAGCTGGATGAGTCAACAGGCCTGGCACAGCTCCTGGTATATGTCTGTTACAGCTGGATGAGTCAACAGACGTGGCGGGCCTGGCACAGCTCCTGGTATATGTGTGTTACAGCTGGATTAGTCAACAGACATGGCAGGCCTGGCACAGCTCCTGGTATATGTCTGTTACAGCTGGATGAGTCAACAGACATGGCAGGCCTGGCACAGCTCCTGGTATTTGTCTGTTACAGCTGGATGAGTCAACAGACGTGGCAGGCCTGGCACAGCTCCTGGTATATGTCCGTTACGTTTATGGGGGGTCAATTAAGGAAGACATCCTCTTCTGCAAACCACTGCAAACCAGGACAACAGGAGAGGATATTTTTAAAGTACTTGACAGTACTTGATATACTTTGGGGGTCAATATGTGTTGTTATCTGTACTGATGGCGCAAAGGCCATGACAGGGAGACATAGTGGAGTGGTAACATGCATACAAGCAGTTGCTCCTGACATCACTTGGGTACACTACAGCATCCACCAAGAGGCTCTTGCTGCAATGATATGGGCAGCGACCATGTAACTCTTTTACAACATACAGAAAGAAGTGTGCTGGTTATCAAGGACCAAAGTATTGACATGTTTTTTTAAATTGAGAGACGAGCTTAAAATTTTCTTTACTGACAATAATTTTTACTTGTCTGGCCCCTTGCATGATGACGAGTTTCTCACACGACTGGCCTATCTGGGTGATTTAAATCCTCGCCTGAATGATCTGAATCAGGATTACAGGGACTCTCCGCAACTATATTCAATGTGCGGGACAGAATTGAGGCGATGATTAAGAAGTTGGATATCTTCTCTGTCTGCATTAACAAGGACAGCACACAGGACTTTCCATCATTGTATGATTTTTTTGTGTGCATGTGAACTCAAGCTTACAGACAATGTCAAATGTGATATAGCGAATATATAGCTATGATTAGACTTCATTTCCCAGTAGAGGTATAGCTATGATTAGACTACATTTTCCAGTAGAGGTATAGCTATGATTAGACTACATTTCCCAGGAGAGGTATAGCTATGATTAGACTACATTTCCCAGTAGAGGTATAGCTATGATTAGACTACATTTCCCAGTAGAGGTATAGCTATGATTAGACTACATTTCCCAGTAGAGGTATAGCTATGATTAGAATACATTTCCCAGGAGAGGTATAGCTATGATTAGAATACATTTCCCAGTAGAGGTATAGCTATGATTAGACTACATTTCCCAGTAGAGGTATAGCTATGATTAGACTACATTTCCCAGTAGAGGTATAGCTATGATTAGACTACATTTCCCAGTAGAGGTATAGCTATGATTAGACTACATTTCCCAGTAGAGGTATAGCTATGATTAGACTACATTTCCCAGTAGAGGTATAGCTATGATTAGACTACATTTCCCAGTAGAGGTATAGCTATGATTAGAATACATTTCCCAGTAGAGGTATAGCTATGATTAGACTACATTTCCCAGGAGAGGTATCAATGCCATCCCCCATGTTATTGAGCTGGGCCAGAGCTGTGTGTGTGTGTCCGTGTGTGTGTGTGTGGAGTCAAATATGCTGGGGTTGACTAGTTTAGATTATGCTCAGTTCCTGTGAGGGTAGACTAACAGAGGACTTCACACATCACTGACATGCCATTGGCTTTGTCAGCAGTGTTGGCAGAATTCTGTCAATTACCTAATCAATATGTTAATATTGATTTGAGAGAATGTACATTCTTATCTGTTGTGTGTGTGTGTTGTGCGTGTGCGTGTTTGTGCGTGTGCGTGTGTGTGTGCATGCGTGTGTGCGTGCGTGTGCACATACGTGTGCGTGTGTGTGCGTGTGTGTGCGTGTGCGTGTGTGTGTGTGTGGTTCATGGTGTACTAGGGCTATTATATCCCCATCTTGTGCATTCAGCTCACGTCCATGTAAAACTATTAACAGCCTTGAAGAGGAGGCTTGTTCTCGCTCCAACAGAGGATACTGTATATCTACATATCTACCCAGGGTCTGTGTTGGCTCTCTCCCTGTCTCCCTGTGAAGCCTGTTGAGGGGTAGACTACCTGTACCAGGAGCTCTCAGAGAAGCTCTCTCCATCTCGCCTCACAGAACAGTCTGCCCTCACCGTTGCTGTGACTACCGACAATCGTCATGGCAACCTGGGGTGGATGGGGGAGGAGGGAAAGGAATGTCTAAAAGCACTGGGTGAAAAGATAAACTCTATTTAATGGTATTTAGGGTATTTAATGGTAGTTAGTGGTACTTAATGGTATTTAGGGATACTTAATGGTATTTAGGGATATTTAGTGGCTTTTTAATTCCAAATGAATGGTATAGACTACAGTCTATTATTTTTTGTTGAATACCAATTACCAAACTGGCTGGTTTGGTGGAGGTCCCTGTCAGAGTGTATGAGCGAGGATATGTGGGAATGTGGCTCTCTGTTTTGTATGCCTCTCCTCAAGAGGTACAGCAAACAATGAAAATAGAATGGATTTAAACAGGGTCATTCCAGATGTTAAAAACACTTAGCGTTGTCTGGACATGAACACTTCAATAGGACCTGAAGGAGAATGGACAGCTCAATGGTTTTGGAAAACATATTCAGTCTAGGCCTACATAATACCTATTCATTGCACATGGTTTGTGAGTAACCCCTTGCTCCAACCTTGGCCTGAGGGTGGGTAGGAGTTGCTCCAACCTTGGCCTGAGGGTGGGTAGGAGTTGCTCCAACCTTGGCCTGATGGTGGGTAGGAGTTGCTCCAACCTTGGCCTGAGGGTGGGTAGGAGTTGCTCCAACCTTGGCCTGAGGGTGGGTAGGAGTTGCTCCAACCTTGACCTGAGGGTGGGTAGGAGTTGCTCCAACCTTGGCCTGGTGGTGGGTAGGAGTTGCTCCAACCTTGGCCTGAAGGTGGGTAGGAGTTGCTCCAACCTTGGCCTGAGGGTGGGTAGGAGTTGCTCCAACCTTGGCCTGAGGGTGGGTAGGAGTTGCTCCAACCTTGGCCTGAGGGTGGGTAGGAGTTGCTCCAACCTTGGCCTGAGGGTGGGTAGGAGTTGCTCCAACCTTGGCCTGAGGGTGGGTAGGAGTTGCTCCAACCTTGGCCTGAGGGTGGGTAGGAGTTGCTCCAACCTTGGCCTGAGGGTGGGTAGGAGTTGCTCCAACCTTGGCCTGAGAGTGGGTAGGAGTTGCTCCAACCTTGGCCTGAGGGTGGGTAGGAGTTGCTCCAACCTTGGCCTGAGGGTGGGTAGGAGTTGCTCCAACCTTGGCCTGAGGGTGGGTAGGAGTTGCTCCAACCTTGGCCTGAGGGTGGGTAGGAGTTGCTCCAACCTTGGCCTGAGGGTGGGTAGGAGTTGCTCCAACCTTGGCCTGAGGGTGGGTAGGAGTTGCTCCAACCTTGGCCTGAGGGTGGGTAGGAGTTGCTCCAACCTTGGCCTGAGGGTGGGTAGGAGTTGCTCCAACCTTGGCCTGAGGGTGGGTAGGAGTTGCTCCAACCTTGGCCTGAGGGTGGGTAGGAGTTGCTCCAACCTTGGCCTGAGGGTGGGTAGGAGTTGCTCCAACCTTGGCCTGAGGGTGGGTAGGAGTTGCTCCAACCTTGGCCTGAGGGTGGGTAGGAGTTGCTCCAACCTTGGCCTGAGGGTGGGTAGGAGTTGCTCCAACCTTGGCCTGAGGGTGGGTAGGAGTTGCTCCAACCTTGGCCTGAAGGTGGGTAGGAGTTGCTCCAACCTTGGCCTGAGGGTGGGTAGGAGTTGCTCCAACCTTGGCCTGAGGGTGGGTAGGAGTTGCTCCAACCTTGGCCTGAGGGTGGGTAGGAGTTGCTCCAACCTTGGCCTGTGTAGGAGTTGCTTATCCCCCCCCTCCTGAATAAATAGATAGGAATTAGGGAAGATCAATACCTAATCAGTTCCTTACCTAATTCCAAGCAGTATGTGGCGTGTTAAAGAGGAACTCCTGTGAAGATGAGCCTCTTCCATTTGAATATCATTCTGGTTATAGTTCTGTAGATCTGGGTCGGTCCAAAAACACTTCAATCTAGATCTGATTCTGAACTATCAGAACAAGGCTGGAATGGAATTTAAAAACAAAAGTAGAACATGCATGAGTATTGTGTGTGCTAGTTCTTGAGTGTGTGTGTGTGTATGTGCCGGTCCTATTTGACTCTCCCTGGACTCCCCCTCCCTAAAGGACATTGATCCCCCCCACCCCACCCAACCACAGACTCTAATTCCTCTCTGATTACCATTCCACCGCTGTGACTGGTAATTAAACCTGGGAGGATAACAAGGTCACTAGCCAGGTCAGAGGGAAAGGTCACAGCATCAAACACACGCACGCACACACACACACACACACACACACACACACACACACACACACACACACACACACACGAACGCACAACCACACGAACGCACAACCACACACACAAACACGAACATTTACACATGCAGAAGAGGAGGTTCTCCTGTTTCTCACGGCACTTCACTATAGAAAAATACTTCTAAGTTCAAGATTAGCCTGCAAGTTTATGTTGTGGTGAAACACAGAACCCCCGACCACCCCCACCCTCACCACCCTGACCAACTCTCTCTCCACCCCCAACACCACCACCCTGACCAACTCTCTCTCCACCCCCAACCCCAACCACCCTGACGAACTCTCTCCCCACCCCCACCCTCACCACCCTGACCAACTCTCTCTCCACCCCCAACACCACCACCCTGACCAACTCTCTCTCCACCCCCAACCCCAACCACCCTGACAAACTCTCTCCCCACCCCCAACCCCAACCACCCTGACCCTCTCTCCACCCCCAACCACCACTCTGACCAACCCTCTCTCCACCCCCAACCCCAACAACCCTGATGAACTCTCTCCCCACCCCCACCCTCACCACCCTGACCAACTCTCTCTCCACCCCCAACACCACCACCCTGACCAACTCTCTCTCCACTCCCAACCACCAACACCACCACCCTGACCAACTCTCTCTCCACTTCCAACCACCCTGACCAACTCTCTCTCCACTCCCAACCACCACCACTCTGACCAACTCTCTCTCCACTCCCATCCACCACCACCCTGACCAACTCTCTCTCCACTCCCAACCACTAACACCACCACCCTGACCAACTCTCTTTCCACTCCCTTCCACCACCACCCTGACCACCTCTCTCCCCACCCCCAACCCCAATCACCCTGACCAACTCTCTCTCCAACCCCAACCACCACCCTGACCAACTCTCTCTCCACCCCCAATCCCAACCACCCTGACCAACTCTCTCTCCACCCCCAATCCCGACCATCCTGACCAACTCTCTCTCCACTCTCAACCACCAACACCACCACCCTGACCAACTCTCTCTCCACTCCCAACCACCACCACTCTCTCTGTCTCTGTCTCTATCCCTGCTCTGTCTCAGTCCCTGCTCTCTGTCTCTATCCCTGCTCTCTGTCTCTATCCCTGCTCTCTGTCTCTATCCCTGCTCTGTCTCTGCTCTCTGTCTCTGCTCTCTGTGTCTGTCCCTGCTCTCTGTCTCTATCTCTATCTCTGCTCTCTGTCTCTATCCCTGCTCTCTGTCTCTGCTCTCTGTCTCTGCTCTCTGTCTCTGCTCTCTGTCTCTGCTCTCTGTCTCTGCTCTCTGTCTCTGCTCTCTGTCTCTGCTCTCTGTCTCAGTCCCTGCTCTCTGTCTCTATCCCTGCTCTCTGTCTCTATCCCTGCTCTGTCTCTGCTCTCTGTCTCTGCTCTCTGTGTCTGTCCCTGCTCTCTGTCTCTACTCTCTGTCTCTGCTCTCTGTCTCTGCTCTCTGTCTCTGCTCTCTGTGTCTGCTCTCTGTCTCTGCTCTCTGTCTCTGCTCTCTGTCTCTGCTCTCTGTCTCTGCTTTCTGTCTCTGCTCTCTGTCTCTGCTCTTTGTCTCTATCCCTGCTCTCTGTCTCTGCTCTCTGTGTCTGCTCTCTGTCTCTATCCCTGCTCTCTGTGTCTGCTCTCTGTCTCTATCCCTGCTCTCTGTCTCTGCTCTCTGTCTCTGCTCTCTGTCTCTATCCCTGCTCTCTGTGTCTGCTCTCTGTGTCTGCTCTCTGTCTCTATCCCTGCTCTCTGTGTCTGCTCTCTGTCTCTATCCCTGCTTTCTGTCTCTGCTCTCTGTGTCTGCTCTCTGTCTCTATCCCTGCTCTCTGTCTCTGCTCTCTGTCTCTGCTCTCTGTCTCTGCTCTCTGTCGCTGCTCTCTGTCTCTATCCCTGCTCTCTGTCTCTGCTCTCTGTGTCTGCTCTCTGTCTCTATCCCTGCTCTCTGTCTCTGCTCTCTGTGTCTGCTCTCCATCCCTGCTCTCTGTCTCTATCCCTGCTCTCTGTCTCTGCTCTCTGTCTCTGCTCTCCATCCCTGCTCTCTGTCTCTATCCCTGCTCTCTGTCTCTGCTCTCTGTCTCTGCTCTCCATCCCCGCTCTCTGTCTCTATCCCTGCTCTATGTCTCTGCTCTCTGTCTCTGCTCTCTGTGTCTGTCCCTGCTCTCTGTCTCTATCCCTGCTCTATGTCTCTGCTCTCTGTCTCTGCTCTCTGTCTCTATCCCTGCTCTCTGTCTCTGCTCTCTGTCTCTGCTCTCCATCCCTGCTCTCTGTCTCTGCTCTCTGTCTCTGCTCTCTATCCCTGCTCTCTGTCTCTATCCCTGCTCTATGTCTCTGCTCTCTGTCTCTGCTCTCTGTGTCTGTCCCTGCTCTCTGTCTCAGTCCCTGCTCTCTGTCTCTGCTCTCTGTCTCTGCTCTCTGTCTCTGCTCTCTGTCTCTGCTCTCTATCCCTGCTCTCTGTCTCAGTCCCTGCTCTCTGTCTCTGCTCTCTGTCTCTGCTCTCTGTCAATTCAATTCAATTCAATTCAAGGGCTTTATTGGCATGGGAAACATGTGTTAACATTGCCAAAGCAAGTGAGGTAGACAACATACAAAGTGAATATATAAAGTGAAAAACAACAAAAATTAACAGTAAACATTACACTGTCTGTCTCTGTCTGTATCTGTCTCTGCTCTCTGTCGCTGCTCGCTGTCGCTATCCCTGCTCTCTGTCTCTGCTCTCTGTCTCTGCTCTCCATCCCTGCTCTCTGTCTTTGCTCTCCATCCCTGCTCTCTGTCTCTGCTCTCTGTCTCTGCTCTCCATCCCTGCTCTCTGTCTCTGCTCTCTGTCTCTGCTCTCTGTGTCTGTCCCTGCTCTCTGTCTCTATCCCTGCTCTCGGTGTCTGTCCCTGCTCTCTATCCCTGCTCTCTGTCTCTATCCCTGCTCTCTGCTCTCTGTCTCTATCCCTGCTCTCTGCTCTCTATCCCTGCTCTCTGCTCTCTATCCCGGCTCTCTGCTCTCTATCCCTGCTCTCTGCTCTCGGTCCCTGCTCTCTGTCTCTATCTCTGCTCTCTGCTCCCTATCCCTGCTCTCTGTCTCTATCTCTGCTCTCTATCCCTGCTCTCTGCTCTCGGTCCCTGCTCTCTGTCTCTATCTCTGCTCTGTGCTCTCTGTCCCTGCTTTCTGCTCTCTATCTCTGCACTCTGCTCTCTATCCCTGCTCTCTGTCTCTATCCCTGCTCTCTGCTCTTTATCCCTGCTCTCTGTCTCTATCCCTGCTCTCTGTCTCTATCCCTGCTCTCTGCTCTCTATCCCTGCTCTCTGTCTCTGTCCCTGCTCTCTGTCTCTATCCCTGCTCTCTGTCTATATCCCTGCTCTCTGTCTCTATCTCTGATCTCTGTCCCTGCTCTCTGTCTCTATCCCTGCTCTCTGTCTCTGTCCCTGCTCTCTGTCTCTGTCCCTGCTCTCTGTCTCTATCCCTGCTCTCTGTCTCTGTCCCTGCTCTCTGTCTCTGTCCCTGCTCTCTGTCTCTATCCCTGCTCTCTGTCTCTATCCCTGCTCTCTGTCTCTGCTCTCTGTCTCTGCTCTCTGTCTCGGCTCTCTGTCCCTGCTCTCTGTCTCTGTCCCCTGTGTCTGTCCCTGCTCTCTGTCTCTGTCTCTATCCCTGATCTCTGTCCCTGCTCTTTGTCTCTATCCCTGCTCTCTGTCTCTGTCCCCGCTCTCTGTCTCTGTCCCTGCTCTCTGTCTCTATCCCTTCTCTCTGTCTCTGTCCCTGCTCTCTGTCTCTATCCCTGCTCTCTGTCTCTATCCCTGCTCTCTGTCTCTGCTCTCTGTCCCTGCTCTCTGTCTCTGCTCTCTGTCTTGGCTCTCTGTCCCTGCTCTCTGTCTCTGTCCCCTGTCTCTGTCCCTGCTCTCTGTCTCTGTCTCTATCCCTGCTCTCTGTCTCTGTCCCTGCTCTCTTTCTTTGTCTCTGTCTCTGTCTCTCTCTGTCTCTGTCCCTGCTCTCTGCCTCTGCTCTCTGTCTCAGTCCCTGCTCTCTGTCTCTGTCCCAGCTCTCTGTCTCTGTCCCTGCTTTCTGTCTCTCTTTGTCTCTGTCCCTGCTCTCTGTCTCTCTCTGTCTCTATCCCTGCTCTCTGTCTCTCTCTGTCTCTATCCCTGCTCTCTGTCTTTGTCTCTGTCCTTGCTCTTTGTCTCTGTTTCTACCCCTGCTTTCTGTCTCTGTCCCAGCTCTCTGTCTCTATCCCTGCTCTCTGTCTCTATCCCTGCTCTCTGTCTCTGTCCCTGCTCTTTGTCTCTGTCTCTGTCTCTATCCCTGCTCTCTGTCTCTGTCCCTGCTATCTGTCTCTGTCCCTGCTCTCTGTCTCTATCCCTTATCTCTGTCTCTGTCCCTGCTCTCTGTCTCTATCCCTGCTCTCTGTCTCTATCTCTGCTCTCTGTCTCTATCCCTGCTCTCTGTCTCTGCTCTCTATCTCTGCTCTCTGTCTCGGCTCTCTGTCCCTGCTCTCTGTCTCTGTCCCCTGTCTCTGTCCCTGCTCTCTGTCTCTGTCTCTGTCTCTATCCCTGATCTCTGTCCCTGCTCTCTGTCTCTATCCCTGCTCTCTGTCTCTGTCCCTGCTCTCTGTCTCTGTCCCTGCTCTCTGTCTCTATCCCTTCTCTCTGTCTCTGTCCCTGCTCTCTGTCTCTATCCCTGCTCTCTGTCTCTATCCCTGCTCTCTGTCCCTGCTCTCTGTCTCTGTCCCTGCTCTCTGTCTCTATCCCTGCTCTCTGCTCTATGTCTCTATCCCTGCTCTCTGCTCTCTATCCCTGCTCTCTGCTCTCTATCCCTGCTCTCTGTCTCTGTACCTGCTCTCTGTCTTTATCCCTGCTCTCTGATCTTTGTCCCTGCTCTCTGTCTCTGTCCCTGCTCTCTGTCTCCATCCCTGCTCTCTGTCTCTATCCCTGCTCTCTGTCTCTATCCCTGCTCTCTGTCTCAATCTCTGATCTCTGTCCCTGCTCTCTGTCTCTATCCCTGCTCTCTGCTCTCTGTCTCGGCTCTCTGTCCCTGCTCTCTGTCTCTGTCCCCTGTCTCTGTCCCTGCTCTCTGTCTCCATCCCTGCTCTCTGTCTCTATCCCTGCTCTCTGTTTCTATCTCTGATCTCTGTCCCTGCTCTCTGTCTCTATCCCTGCTCTCTGCTCTCTGTCTCGGCTCTCTGTCCCTGCTCTCTGTCTCTGTCCCCTGTCTCTGTCCCTGCTCTCTGTCTCTATCCCTGCTCTCTGTCTCTGTCTCTATCCCTGCTCTCTGTCTCTGTCCCTGCTCTCTTCTTTGTCTCTGTCTCTGTCTCTCTCTGTCTCTGTCCCTGCTCTCTGTCTCTGCCTCTCTCTGTCTCTGTCCCTGCTCTCTGTCTCTGCTCTCTGTCTCTGTCCCTGCTCTCTGTCTCTGTCCCAGCTCTCAGTCTCTGTCCCTGCTTTCTGTCTCTCTTTGTTTCTGTCCCTGCTCTCTGTCTCTCTCTGTCTCTATCCCTGCTCTCTGTCTCTCTCTGTCTCTATCCCTGCTCTCTGTCTTTGTCTCTGTCCTTGCTCTTTGTCTCTGTTTCTATCCCTGCTCTCTGTCTCTGTCCCAGCTCTCTGTCTCTATCCCTGCTCTCTGTCTCTATCCCTGCTCTCTGTCTCTGTCCCTGCTCTTTGTCTCTGTTTCTGTCTCTATGCCTGCTCTCTGTCTCTGTCCCTGCTCTCTGTCTCTATCCCTGCTCTCTGTCTCTGTCCCTGCTCTTTGTCTCTGT